>NC_056745.1:149364768-149527268 GCF_019279795.1 Protopterus annectens | reverse complement strand
AGTGAGTTGGACATCAGTGTGCCTCACAATTGAGTCTCCTATGATTAGTGCATTGGGCAAAGTGTTTTGCCTTAAGGGCTTAGGTTGAGTGGCACACTGTGGTGATGAGCTGTGTGTTCTGGCGTTGGTGTTGTGGTGGTCAAGTGCATTTCTGTTTCTGGGGTCTCTGTTTGGGTAAATTTTTATTGAGAGCCTCCACAAAGGTGGGTGTATGGTTTGTGTTTCTGTGTGTGGGTTGTTATGGCTGGTGTTGTGGAGGGCTGTATGTTCTATGTAGTGAGTTGCAGGTGTTGACCTTCTCCTCTTGACCAGCTAGTTTGGTCTTCGGTGGAGCGTGCATTGCTTCCAGTTTGGTAATAGAAGTGCATCTCTTACATGTACGAGTGTTGGGAGGTAAGAGGAGAGGGTTGTCTGTGTACATTAGACAGTTGCCACACCATCTCAGAATGCCCAAGTGCACCAGGTTAGCAGAAGAAAGCACAGGAAATTGCCCTACAATCATACCAGGAGGGGTGGTCATAACTAATAAGTACTGGTGCTGTTACTGCATAGGAACAGCTAGTGCTGATAGCACGTAAGTGTGCTACAATAAATACTACAAGAGCCTGTTAAAGTGCTAGCCAATTATGATAATTGAAGTACAAGAAATAAAACAAGCACGTTCTAAGGGAAAAATTGAAGAGCAGACTTTCTGGCACCAGTAATAGTTTACCTCAGCTGAGTGCCACTGCACAGTCCACAAACACAGGCTTTTACACCCGAAAGGTGAAAGGGATGGAAAAACTGCCCAAAAGGCCAATAAACTACCATTTCTGGACCAGAAACAACTCTCCCACCCAACTCCTAAATTTCCAATAGGTCACTAAATGGAAAATCCCCCTTCCAAACCCTAACCTTCCAATACTTCCAAGTTGTTCCTTAAACACAAAATCCTCCTTCACTCTGATTGCTCCCTAAATCTAAAATCTCCCTTTCCTCCCTAACCCTAATCTCTCATTGCTCCCTAAACCTAAAATCTCCCTCCCTTCCCTAATCCTGGCCTTCCAAGCCACTCTACCCACTCCATTATCCTAAAATCTTACTCCTCTCCCTATACCTAAACTCCCCCACACTAGTTCCCTTCCCACTTACCTGGTCCATGGTAAGCACATGCTTGTATCTGCCTGGTGTGGCAGCAGTATTGCTAAACTTATGTTCAAGTACCTTTCTGGACAGCTGGGAAGATGGGGTTGCAGCTGTTCAAGTCTACGGCTGCAACTTAGTGGAATTTGAGCAGCTATGGCTCACGCAGCTATAGAACACCCAATGCCGGCAGATGAGCATACTTTGCATCCATGTATTAGTGCTCATAAATGATTTTTTTACATCTTTATTAAATTATCACGTAAGATATAGGCATACATACATTAAGAGAAAAGAAAACAAACCATATTAACTTTTTTCCATTTACATATATTAAAACAAAAAAGCAGACTCATAAATGAACTCAGTTTATTAGTATGCCAAAACGTTGTCATTAATACAAGGGTGAACTGTGGCTAAGTGTCAATCAGCAGTGTGTTTGGTCTTATGGTGGCCAAGTTATAAATTATTAATTTTAAGTTGTAAAATACAAAATATAATTTACAGATTTTTAACTTTTATTTTTAACGTGTTGGATTTAATAAGTTGTCATATTTAGCAATGTATTTATTTAGCATTCATTTGCATTGCTCCATATTTTAATATGTCTGCCTGTTAATTTGTAATATCTATTTATGTGATTTTTGGTTCATGCTGGTGGAGTATATGATTTTAACAGGGCATTGTATTTTTGAAAGGCATTTTTTTAATGTGACATTTTTAAAGACGGCGCTATGAAATAAATAGTACGAGTATAAATTTTAGTATACATCACTTACCCCGCAGACAGGCCTAAGTGAAGAGATGTTTTTAGATGCTGATGAAGCTCTGATACAGATGCAGAATGAAAGCGCTAAATCTTGGTATACCTAAAACTGTGGTTTCATTTACAAATAGAGTTTTTTTGCTTTTTTGTTTTGTTTTATTGTTCTTATTGTTGTCCACTGTTGGTTGGTTTCATTTACATACATTACACATCACAAGATTTCTTTATAACTAACATCACTCCAACATTACATAAATTGCTGAATTCTTTCCTTCCCTTACACTTCAGTTAACCTCTTGAACAATATTCTGCAGGCATTGTTCCCCAAAATGTCATTCATTTCTATATAATTTGCTCCTTAACTTTTTCTAAAGATCCTTCTTCCAGTCCTTTTAATCTCTTTTACACTATTCAATACTTCATATACAGTTAGTTTGATTTTTATTTTCTAGTAATTGCTTTGTTGGCAGCCAACAGAATTAAACTTTTAATAAGGTCCTATTATGTCTAAGAAATTCCGATTTTGTGTCCCAGCTCAAATTAATTATTTCATTAGTTACACCCATTTGACCACTTGGTATTTCTGACAGCATACTCTGTAAGGACTTTTTTTAAATCTGCCAGCTCATTGCACTCCCAAAATGTGTTCCCAGTTACTTCTTTCTTCCTAATCACACCTCCATTTGCTGATTACCCAAGGAAAATATTTTGAAATCTGCTTGAGGGATACAAATACATATTCAACACTTCCAAGCAAAAATCCTACATCTTCTGGACCTTGTTGTACATTGGGATCCATTAATGTGTCCTCCCATTGTCCCCTTGCAAATTGCTTTTCCAGTCTCTCTTCCCAATCATTTCTAACCTCCACTAATTCTTATAGCTATCATGCAATATTTATATGCTCTAATAATATCCCCTTTTTAACAGCAGCTTCTGTTCTACATTCAGCTAAAAACTCTAACAGACTAGGTCTTAGGATCCCCCCATCCCTTTCTCTTTGCCTATACTCTGATAGTGATCACTGGAAGACAAGGCAGCCTCTACTCTGCAGTCAAAACATCTTTGTGGCCTCATTCCACTCTATTACCTTTCCGGCTCTAGTTATTTGCTCCCAATACCTTTGCTCCATTGCTAGTTTTCTCCAGTAAATTATAGCCTCCCTCTTGCCTATTTTATGTACCTCTACTTGCAGTCACCCCTATTAAAAAATCTCTTTTCTCCATTCCTGTGTTATCTGATAGTGATCACTGGAAGACAAGGCAGCCTCTACTCTGCAGTCAAAACATCTTTGTGGCCTCATTCCACTCTATTACCTTTGCTCCATTGCTAGTTTTCTCCAGTAAATTATCACCTCCCTCTTGCCTATTTTATGTACCTCTACTTGCAGTCACCCCTATTAAAAAATCTCTTTTCTCCATTCCTGTGTTGGCTTACTTCTTATACTTTGTTACTTTTTAAATATAATATTCTGTATTATTCTTCTTAAAGATCTGCATCCAAAATCCTACTAATTCCTCATTTCTTGAACGTCCTCCCTCCATCATAATCCCTTTCCACTTTTAATTATAACCTTTTGGTTGTGTTAAGCCTTAACACGTAGCTCTAAAATATCTCTTCAAACCAGATAATCTTAAACCACCTTTTTCTATTGGAATGATCAACTTATCCCACTTAACTCCTGACCCCTTCTCATCCCAGATTAATTAATAAAGAGTTGAAAATTTTTTTGTCCACAACTTCTCAGGTTGATAAAAATGTGCCTGACCTGTATACAAAACTAGAGGGACAACTTTTTTATATGCTTGTACATTACTATCCATTTCCATAAACAAGAGCTTCCAGTTTCTAAGTTTTTCCGTCAGCTTTTATTTAGTCTCTTCTCACATATCCTTAGGTACCATAACATAATCTTTTTAATCCATACTCTTAAATATTTCACCTTATCATGTCCCCATAAATAGAGGAATAGCTTAACCAGTTTGCATGGGTACATGATTTACAGCTATAGCCTTTGTTTTATCTTCATTAATGTTATTTACACAAAACTTTAAACTGTCTCAAAATGTACCATAACACAGAGATATCATTTTATGGATTTTTCAGCTGCAAAATAATATCTGCAAATAAAGACAACTTTTCTTGATTACTATACCAATTATAGCATTGTATTTCTGAGTCCCTTAACTTGTTTGCCAATAGCCCTAGATATAAACAAAGGGGAAAGAGGACACCCCTGTTCCCTCTGTTCAAAAACAACTTATCAGAGAGGAACCCTCCTGCTTTAATTCTTGCAGTGGATCCTTCATATGTCCTAGTAATTAACTTTATTATTGTATCAGATAATTCAAATGCTTCCATTGCCCTACCCATAAAATCCCAACATACTCTGTCGAATGCATTATCTGCGCCAAGATCCACCAAACAGGGTTATTTTCTTACATTCTGCTTCCCTCTGGATCATCAGTGTTTTACTAAAGTCAAAACCACACTGATCCATATTTATGAATTTTGGCAACATATCTGCCATAAATGAATGAATTTAAATTTAATTTAAAATTAAAATGGTTCTATATAAAAGCTGGGTTGATGGGTATTTATTGCCTTTGTTAGTACTATCACCACCATCACCTCCTTTACTACCTGCTATTCTACTTGGCTGCTGTGCGCTTCTGACCCAGACCCTCTATCTGACTTCTCACTATCCACTACTCTGAACTAAGGAACTTACCTGGCTATTAAAGATACCCTCATCTACCTCAAACCTTGGCAACTTGGATCTACATTTGTGCTGTCCCTATACTCTACTACTGCTTGAGCAGCATTTTACAAACTCACTATCCACTACTCTGAACTAAGGAACTTACCTGGCTATTAAATATACCCTCGTCTACCTCAAACCTTGGCAACTTGGATCTACATTTGTGCTGTCCCTATACTCTACTACTGCTTGAGCAGCATTTTACAAACTCACTATCCACTACTCTGAACTTAAACTTAGGCTATTATTTAAATATACCCCTCATCTACCCTCAAACCTTTGCAGACTTGGATACATTTGTGCTGTCCCTATACTCTACTACTGCTTGAGCAGCATCAAACCTTGGCAACTTGGATCTACATTTGTGCTGTCCCTATACTCTACTACTGCTTGAGCAGCATTTTACAAACTCACTATCCACTACTCTGAACTAAGGAACTTACCTGGCTATTAAAGATACCCTCATCTACCTCAAACCTTGGCAACTTGGATCTACATTTGTGCTGTCCCTATACTCTACTACTGCTTGAGCAGCATTTTAAAAAGTACATTAATCTCTTGACCCTGTTAAAGGCTATTCTCAGCTCTGTGTTAAGATTGTACTATATTTACTAGCCCCTGTGTCAGGAATGCTAGCAGCCAGACTCCTCTCCAAGGCCAGTAATATTTTCTTTCCCTTACCACCTGCCTTATCCTTCACACTTGTTATTTTTCTGCCCTTAGTCACCTGATGTATTACCACCTCTGAGCACTAGGTGCCAGCCTACCAGGCCTTAACCCTTACCCTCTTTCCATTCATACTAGTTTAGCTCTTAACATTATTCTCTCCTATTTTCTCAACCATTTGTCTGGTTGCCCAGATCTCCCCTAAATCATCACTCCCTGCTCCTTACCTGCACTCCCACCACCTTCTACCCTTAGCAGACTAGTAAGCAATTTCTTCCTCTTCCCCACCTTTGTCTTGAACTATACCTGCTCCACCTTAAGCTACTCACCTGCTTACCTTCTCTAACTGGGCTGCTCTGCTCACTGATTGTATCCTTCTCTACTTGCTCTATCCCGCTCCGTTCGCCCTACGGGCTCACTCCGCTCCCCTACCCTACCCCCAATTCCCACCCACCCCTTGTGCTGTTAACCTTATACCTATCAAGTCACACCCACTTTATTATCCATTCAATCACCTTCAACATATGATTATAAACTACTCCCCTTATCTTACCCTCTCAACATCTCTACTCTACCTCAATATCTAAAACCACTCCTCCTGACTTCTCCCCGCAGCTTACTCCCTAATCACCTCTACTCATTCTCAATAACTATTACCACTCCTCTTACATCTATTTAGTTTATCTTCCACTCCCCTCTACCTCTTCTGACTATCCTTCCATACCACTACAGTTATCAGTTTAACTACATTTTAAGCTACCTATCAACTTTATATAATTTTTTTTATCCTTCTACTTTAAATGGCCTACTCTCATAGATCTATCCTCAAATACTATCTTGTCTTTTCTTCCTTATTTATATTTCTAACTTTAACTTACACACTCACTGCTTATGAACATTACACTCTGAATCACAACGAGTCCTATCTGCAAACACTCCCTACTACACATTCCAACTGCTTCTCATAGCAACATCACCTCTACTTCAGCTTATCTGCTTCCTAGGTTCCACAGATGTACCCACGTTTCTTACCTCCCCAACAGGTTAACCCCACCCAAGCACTATAAAAGCTTTAGAATTTCATCGGCACAATCCACAAACATTGTAACAGGTGGAGATATTCAACCAAATCCTGGCCCATCCCCCCTAAATGTCAGTCTACAAAATCAATCATTTACTAATGCTACCTCCTCTATAATATTAGATAACTCCCTCAAGATAGCACAACTTAATATTCGTAGCATTAACAACAAAATTAGTCCACTGCATGCTCTCCTTCAAGCTTATGCATTTGATATTCTTTGTCTTACAGAAACTTGGCTAAAACCTTCTACTCATGACCTAGAAATAACCCCACCTGGATATAATATCCTAAGATGCGACCGTACATCAAAAAAGGGTGGGAGCGTAGCAATCTTATTCAAATCTGAACCACTTGTTTCACCCTATGATATATCGCTACCCTCTAATACCAATGCCGAGAACCTTACTATTAAACTCCAAATAAATAGCTCTAAATCAATCTATATAATCTGCTCTTACATCCCTCCAGGAAATAATATTAGCACTCTAGAAAACATTCTTAGTAGCCTTTCCACTCACTTACCTCAAGAAACGATTGTGTTAGGTGATTTTAATATAGACTGGACTACATGTAATTCCCCCAACCCTAACACCCACATCATAAATCTATTTGGTTTCAACCGAATAATAAACACCCTTACTAGAATCCACAAACCAAGTAATAAAGAAACTACTCTTGACTGGATCCTTATAAATAGTCATCCAGATACCTACAAAACAGGAACTCTCCCAGATGACATCAGTGATCACATTCTAACCTACATTACAAAACAAAAGAACTACAGCCCTAAAAACAACAATTTTGTTACCTATCGTTCTAAAAAACACTTCCAAGTAGAGAACTTCATTAATGAGCTAAAAGCCTGTAACTGGTCATCTCTAAAGCTACTTAATCTGGATGAAGCAATCTCCTATTTTAATTCTACATTCCTTCAAATTCTAAATAGCCATGCTCCCTTCCGCTCCTCCAGAGTTAGAACCAAAATAGCCCCTTGGCTCACAAAACAAACTTAAAGAAAAAATGCTTCTACGAAACAAAATATGGGCAAAATGGAGAACCTCTAAAAGCTCTGCAGACCATCTATACTTTAAACAGCTAAGAAATGCTGTCAAAAAGAATATAATCTCAGACAAAAAAACTACTATTCCCACCTTCAACAATCACACACTAAAAATCCTCAAATGTTTTGGTCTGGCATTAATAAACTGCTCAAACCAGGACATGCTAGAACTCCTTCCCCCTATTCTATTCCCAGTAATAACCATCTGCAAATAGCTAATGCTTTTAACAATTACTTCATTGAAGCTATTCAAACTCTAACTCAAACACTAGCACCCATCACCTCCACTCCTTCACAACATACTAACAGTCCACTTCCCTCCCTACATTTGCAACCTGTTCCAACATCCTTTATCTGCAAACTCCTTCAAAAACTCAAACTCTGCACTCCCTCTGCTGATAGCCTCCCAGCAGAATACCTTCAAATTGCAGCCAAAGCCATAGCATACCCTGTTTCCATCCTTATAAACAGATCTATCTCAGAAGGCTACATCCCCTCCATATGGAAAGTTTCTCATATAATCCCCTTGCACAAAGGAGGTAAATCTACTGATATCTCCAACTACTGACCAATTGCTCTACTCTCCCCATTAGCCAAAATTATGGAAAAATGTATTCACCATCAACTACTTCAGCACCTTCTCCACAACAACTTGCTTGCAAATTGTCAACACGGTTTTTAGGCCCTTTCATAGCACTACTTCTGCCCTGTTAACTTTTATTGATTGCATAAACAGGAATCGGAACAATAACTCCCTCTCAGCCGCTCTATTTATTGACCTATCTAAAGCCTTTAACATGGTCAATCACAACCTACTTATCAATGTGCTAAAAGCCCAATCTCTTGAACCACAAGCAATCCTTTGGTTCAAATCCTATCTGGAAAATAGACAGCAAGCAGTACTCTGGGACAATAATCTATCCACACACCTCCCAGTGAGCACTGGAGTTCCTCAAGGTTCTATCCTAGGCCCTCTTCTTTTCTCCATCTTTATTAATGATCTCCATACTGTTTTTCCACAATCCACCTGTATACAATACGCTGATGACTCTACTCTTATCTGTACTGTCAAGTCTTCTTCCTCTCTCCAGACCCTTACAGAAAATGTATTCAACACAGTTGAAAAATGGTTCACCCAACGCTGCCTTCTTCTTAGCCCCAAAAATACTAAACTACTACTTTTTACTCCCACCAAAAAATCAACACAGATCCACTTCACTATTACCTCTGACAATGGAACCTGTATTTCCCCTGATTCTACTGCTCATCTCTTTGGCATAACTATTGACCATAACCTCAACTTCGACGCCCATGTTAACAATACTATTAAATCTGTCAATAAAAAATTAGGCTCCCTGTATAGAATAAAACCCTTCCTTACCCCACTAGCTAGGAAATCCATTGCCCAGACTCATCTTACATCTACCGTATTCTATGCATCCACCATTTATACCAATCTTTCAAAGCATAATCTCACCAAACTGGAAACTAGCTACAATAACATAACCAGATTTGCCACTGGCTCTCCATATAGAACCCACCATTGTCTTAACCTTAAACAACTCAGATGGTTAGAACTACAAAACCAACTACATTACAATCAACTTGTGATTGCACAAAAAATCCTGCACCATCCTTCTAATACTCCTATCCTCTCTAATCTGATCTCCCCATATAAAAATCTTACTACACTACGCTCTTCTAATAAGTTACTTATTGCCAACAATTTATCTAATAACAAAGCGGGTGAGTCACTCTTTTCTAATGTTGTGGGTAGAATCTGGAACAAACTTCCTAGTACACTCACTTCTCTCTCATCTACACCAATCTTTAGGAAACACCTCAGAGATCACCTAAAAATACATTGGCTTTGCCCCTGCTCAAAATCTGATTGAATCATACTTTTCTTTCTTCTCCTCCCCCTTTCCTCTCCTGCTTCCAGAACAAATACCCCCCTACAACTCTTGAATAATTACAACCCCCCCACTCTTTTTTAGCTGCATCTTTTCCTTCTCATTCTCTTCTTTTTGCTGACTTAATGATTTATTTTTCAAGGGAATGCTAATGTTCAAATACTGTAACCTCTTGTCTGATTGTACATGACACCTACTAAAGAACTAATACTTGATTCTTTCTTACACCTACTCTAATGAAACCATACATTGTTCACAAATTAATAACATTTCTTAGTATGTCTTGCTATGTAATTGAAACTAGTCATTTTTTGAATGTTTGAATGTTATAATTTACTCATGTTTGGAGCTTTTCTCCCCGGGCCTCTACTGAAAATGGATATGTATCCAGCTAGACTAGCCCGGTCAACAAATATAAAATAAAATAAATAAATAAAATAAATCACAGCTTTTTTCCAATGTGTTAGTGCTTCCCCATCTTTTAAAATACTGTTAATCAAAATCTCTTTATCACTTTCTTCTATCCTAAATTGCAAACTTCCACAGGAATACCATCTGTTCCTGCAGATTGATTATACACCACTTATATTTCATCTCCTCCTAGATTAACTATTAGTTCTTGAGTCTCATCTGCCTCTGACTTTGGCAGAATTAAGTCTTCCATAAATATTTTCATTTGTGCTTTTTCTTGAGTTCCATGTTTCCCTGCTTTACACAAATTTTCCTAAAACTTCTGAAATATCTCTAATACCTCCACAAGATCTCTGATTATTTTTCTTGCTGTTGATTCCTTAAGTCGGGGTACAACCCTTACTACTTTATGTTGCCCAAGTCATTGTGCTAAAAGTTTTTGTGCTCTGTGTTATCAAGAAATAAATTTGGGCATATTATCCCAATATTCCCTTATTTTCTCTTTAGCACTCTGCAGTTGCACCTCTTCTTGTTCTATATCATCCCCTTATTCTGGAATATTTTAACCTTTGTCAGCCCTTCTATATAATTCCTTTTACTTCTTAACCACACCTCTCTTATTTCTACTCTGTTTTTAAACTCTATTTTCATTTTATCCCTTTCACTAGCTATCACTTCGGAAAAAATTTATTGCTTCCCTAATAATTCTTGAATAATTTCCACTATCCATTCTTTGAATTCCTCTATTTTTAACGGGTAGGTGGGAAAGCATGAATGTCTCATTTTTACTTCATTACTTTGCATTTTTATCTTAGTTTTTAATTGGTGTATAATATGAAATAGTTACTGGATATGTATCAAAGCTTTTAATTATATGAAATATAATATCTAGTCTTAGTTATAGTACCTTTGGAAATAACATGCAAATTCTATCAGAGTTCTTGCACATGAATTCACATTTTCCATACTATATGTTCATGCATTTCTTCAGAAATCTACCCTCTTTATTTATATTTTCACTCCTAGGTTACCCTGATACATCCTCCCTATTGCAAATCAAGTTCCAGTTCCCACCTATAAGTAATATTCCCTGCTGAAAGCTGATTTTTCTTAAGCTCCATAATAGAAGTTTTTGGTGGCATATAAACACATGCTAGTATAATCCTCCCTTATCAGTATCCCCTGACTACAACCAATCTACCATTGCTGTATTTCCTTTCATATTCTGTCACTATTGGAGCCTATCTAGCAATCAGTATTATTATCCCTTTTCAATTTTCTCTGATATTCTGCAAAATATGCATCCTGAAATCCATTCTTTGTCAAATTTATATGCTCATGTTTTCCCCCAAGTGTGTCTCCTGGTGCATTGCTATTTGTACTCTGTATTTCTTAATATATTTCAAGTCTTTCTTTTTTGTCTAGATTTGTAAGGCAATTTACATTCCAAGATAATATTGCTAGTGTAGTTATTATGAAAAAAGCTAATGTTCCCATCTATTATGCATAACAATTTTTTAAACTGTAGTTTCAGTTTTTATCTTGCTTGCACTCACTGTTTGTTAGGTTGATCTTTTACACATTTCTTTCTTTTCATCTCTCTTTGAACCTACGTAACAATCAAGACTTTTTGTTAAAGAGAAAACCATCACACACACACACAATACATATTCAGGACACCTCATCCCCGTACTAATTTAGAACAAACACAACTATTTACATCTTCAAAAAGGAAGTTTAACCACCCTGACAGTAACAATTATCCAACCACAACTTAAGGTGTCCCATGCTAAAAACAAAAGTTATGTTCTCACCATAATGATGCCTCTGTGTTGTCCATTTTCATTTCTCCTCAACTGATGGGTCTCAGATCCAACCTCAGATCTGACTAGGCTGCTTTTACTAAACTCAAGAGTCCAGCTCTCAAGCTTTTCCTTTTACCCATAATGGCCCACTATCCTAGTATACTTCATATAAAGTTTTCTGCCCCAACATTAACATATATGTGACATATTATGATGAGAAAACAGGATAAAGACATACGGAAAAGGTTGGAGCTCAAAACAGGGACCAGGTGAGCTACCAAAGGTCATCATTTAGGCCTTACTAGGAAGAAGGAGAAGGGAGTTGGAAGGTGGGGAGTTGAAAAAGAATGAAAACGGACAGCACAGATGCATCTTTTTGGTGAGTACATAACTTTTGTGTCTAATGTTGTCATTTTCATTCATGTCTCAACTGATGGGACAAAGTCTACAGCTAGATGTACCTTAGGTGGCCCTCATAGAAGGATGTTCTGTAGTACAGTGGAGCCATATTCTGCCAGGTTCCTGGATAGTACATCTAAATTGTAATGAACAATAAATGTATGAGCACTGGACTGAATGGCAGCTATACAAATATCATCTATGGATGCTCTTCACCAAAAGGCAGATGAAATGGCTACAGATCTCATGGAATGTGCTTTCAGGGCCTTGGGTTAAGATAAACCTCTTTCTTTACAAGAAAAATAGTGAACCATTTAGCCAGGGTCACTTTATAAACAGTTTTCCTGAAATCTTGTGTTCTGTGCAGATAACATCGAAGTTATTGATGTACATCCAAAAGATGCCGCATGTATACTCCTTTGAGAATTTAAGAAAGCAAATAGGTAGACTGATGACCTGATTTATGCTGTATTTGAAAACCACCTTAGATACATAATGAGACTATCATTACAGAAGATCAACTACAGAGGTCTTGCAGTGTGTGCTTGGAGTTCAGATACTCATCTAGCAGAGATGATAGCAACCAGGAAAAACTGTTTTCCAGGGCAAAATCTTAAGGACAATCTTAGACAAAAGATCAAATGGAAATTGGGTAAGAGCTTGTAACAGAATAGTCAAATCCCAAGGGGGTAGGATCTTTAACTGGGGGCCTGAGTAAAAGGTCACCTAAAGAAAGGCCTTGCACAATTTCAAAGAAGCCAAGGAAGAATGATTTTCATGCGAGTGAAAATTTGAAATGGCCGCTAGTTGAACTTAAATGAATAGTACAATAACTCCCCTGTTAAAAATGTAAGCCAAAAAATCAAATAAACTGCTGAGACTGAGGCAGAGAAAGGATCCAAGTGTCTCTGAAGGACCAAGATTGAAAATCTTTTCCATTTAATTTTATAAATTTTTCTAGTGGAAAGCTTTGGAGTATAAAATAATCTTTAAAACTGGGTAGGAAAGCCTAGACTGCCTAGTCATCACTGGAACTGGAAAACCATGTGGTCAACATGAGGTCATTGAGGTCCAGGTGTTTCATCCTTGCCAGGGGAAAGAGAAGAAATGAATGTGGACCCAATATCCAAGGTGGATAGAAAAGATGAGGTCAAAGGAAAGGAAACCAAACCTGTCTAGGCTAAAAAGGTTCAATAAGGATGACTGTACTCTTCAACTGGGATGCTTTCTGTAAAATTTGGGGATGGGGGTAACATGGGTAAGTATAAAGGAGACCAGAGGGCCAATTGTGGACTAGAGCATCTCTCAGTGACTCCCCTCTGTGGAGGGACCAGGACAAAGAACTTGTTGCACTTGTTGATGAGAGAAGCAAACAGATTGCAGCATGGCTGGCCCCATCAATGAATAATCTTTTCCTCCACTCTTTGATTGAGAAACCACTCATGAGGCATCAAAATAGACCAGATTAGTCTGTCTTGCAAGTACGTTGGTTTTCCCCAGTATGTGTGTTGCCATAATAAAGTGACCAGTAGAGATCACCCATTGCCTCACTCTCCTTGCCCCTCGACACATTTGCAAGATTTGGTTCCCCCCATTTGTTGATATGCCAGACTACTGAGATGTCTATAAGAAGTTGCAATCATCCTTGAAGACAGCACATCTTGAAAGACCTGTAATGCTAGTAGGACTGCTCTCATTAACAGGACATTGATGGGCAAATTGGCCTCTTCTGGGGACCATGCAACTTGGGACTGTCCTTCCCAAAAAAATGCACCGCTAAATTTGGGGGGATCCATGATGACTGTGGCTACTGGCTGTGGGAGAACAAAGGGGTGACCCTTGCAAATATTTTCTGAATAAAGCCACCAAATATATTCCTTGCAAACTTTGGAAATCTCAACTGGCATGCTTAGAGAATGCTGAAGAACAGACCACTGTACTGAAAGGGTCCAATGTAGCAGTCACATATGGAATATGGTTAACAGAAAATACAGTTGTGTACCTACCATAAATGTAGATGTTCGAGTGTATTCACTGTTGCAGTCATTACACTTGGGTTATCCTGCTGGCAGGCTACCCACAGTCGGCCTGAATTCCAAAGTCCTGGTCTGGCGTTGGTTGCTGTCACCTCTTCTCTGACATCAGTGCGCCAGGGGTATATAAGATTCAGCCAATGCCATTTTCTTCAGTTTTTCTTGCCCCAGATGTCAGGTGCCCCCAAGAAGGTAGGCAATACATATTGCTTATAAAAGCATACAGTAAAATAAAAACAATACCTTCATCTACAAGCAAATACACCACATAGGTTGTATAGGATAGAGAATTAGAGATAAGTCCCAGCAAAGAAAGGGGGATGGAGGGTGGGTAACCTGGACTGCAACACTGAATACACTCGAACATCTACATTTATGGTAAGTACACAACTGTACTATGTTCATCGTGTTTCACTGTTACAGTCATTATAATTGGGTTGAATCCCAAAGCTGAGGTAGGGCGGCTGGGTCTAAATAGGATTAGGAGTGGCTATGAGGCCCTGCAGAACTGCAGTGGCAAAGCCTGCTCTGGATTTAGAGTAAAGAGGTAAGTGATATTGCTTGGTAAATGTGTGCACTGAACTCCAAGTTGCAGCCTCCAAAATTTCCTTGGTTGGTACTCTTCTGAGAAAGGCTGCTGAAGTGGCTGCTGCCCTGGTAGAATGTGGCCTAATATTCTTAGGTGCTGACTTGCCATGCTGTGCATAGCAGAAACGAATATAGTGTCCTATCCATTTTGAAATAGTCTGCTTTGAGATATCCTTTCCTTGTGCTCCTGCAGCATATGCTACAAACAGTTGCTCAGTTTTTCTGAAAACTTTTGTTTTGTCCAAGTAGAAGCATAACTGCCTGTGTATGTCCAAAGAGTGCAGAAGTCTCGCCCCTTTATTCTGGGGATTTGGATAAAATGTTGGCAAATAAATGGTCTGGTTAAGAGCAACACTGGATACTACCTTTGGCATAAATGTTGGGTTTGTCCTTAGAGAAACCCTGTCTGGATGAAAAATTATAAAATGTTCTACTGCAATTAATGCCTGCAACTTAGACTCTTCTTGCTAAAGTTATTGCTAGGAGCAGATCAGTTTTCCAGGATAAGAATTTTATATCATCTGTACTGGCTGACTCAAAAGGAAGCAGTGTGAGCTTTTCCAAGACAAAGTTGAGGTCCCATGTAGGTATCGGTGCTCTCTTTGGGGGTCTTATGCTTTTTGCCCCTCTGAGGTACTGTCTTAGCAGTGGATGTGAGAAAATAGGAGGATCCGTATTGTAATGAGCTGAAATGGCAGAGGCATGGATCTTAATTGATGAGAAGGATAGGCCTTTGTCCAGCATCTCAGTTAGGTATTGTAAAATCTGAGGAATATTTGGAACAAGTGGTTCAAGTCCTTGTGCCTGATTCCAAGCACAGAATCTCTTCCATTTTTCTGCATAAGGTTTTCTGGTGCTGGACCTTCTGGCTTCCAAAATGACATCCATAACAGCTTTAGAGAGAGGTGTGTTGTGAGTGGCTATATTATTTGCCATGCAGCCAGATTTAAGGTTCTGAGTTGGCTGTGCAGGATCTGATTGTTTTGTTGAGTAAGAAGGTGAGGAATTTGAGGTAAAGTCCAGGCTGGGCCTTGAGACAAGTTCTTTAGGATTGGGTACCAGTGTTGGCTTGGCCAGTCTGGGGCAATCAGAATCATTTTTGGCTTCTCTTGTCTGACTTTTAGGTGTACCTTGGGAAGGAGAGGCAGTGGTGGAAAGGCATAAACTGCTAGAGTTTTCCAGCTGAATGATAGAGCATCCACTTTCCATGCCTGTGAGTGATAAGTCCTTGTGCAGAATTTCTGTAGTTGGCAGTTGTGAGGGGAGGCAAAAAGATCTATGTCTGGGCATCCTCATTTCCTTGTTATCATGCTGAAGACCTGTGGATCTAGTTTCCACTCATGAGGGTCCATGAGGTTTCTGCTTAGTTCGTCTGCCAGAGTATTTTTCTTTCCTGGCAGGAATTGTGCCTGCAGATGTACTTGATAGGTCAGTGCTGTGCATCACAAAGTCATGGCTTGCCTGCAGAGGGGGTAGGAATGTGTGCCCCCGTGCTTGTTTATGAACCACATAACTGTAGTATTGTCCATCTTTAGTAATAGTTGTCCAGGATGTAGTAGATCCTTGAAGGCTGTCAGGGCATTCTGTACAGCTAGCATCTTTTTGATTGATATGAAGATGCCTTTGGTCCGTGGGCCACATGCCCTGAATGCATTTTCCTGCCATGTGTGCCCCCCAGGCATAATCCGATGCATCTGTTGTTAGTGTCTGCCTGGCTGTGTGTAAAGTGAAAGGCTGTCCCTTGTTGTGGTGACAGGCCAGTGCCCACCATCAAAACTCCTGTTGCAGGAAGGGAATAAGAATTATTATTGTTTCCAGACTGTGGCAAAATGTTGAGTCCAAACACTTTTTAGATACCATTGTAGCTTCCTCATATGCAGTCTTGCATATGGAATTAGCAGGATGCAGGATGCCATGAAGCCCAAAGCCTGCAGAATTTTTCTTGCAGGTAGCTGGGTCTTTGTTGCCATTGTTTGAAAATAATGAGTCAGTTGCCTTTGCTTGTCTGGCATGAGATAAGCCATCTGGGCAGTTGTATTTAAGCTTGCACCCAGGAATATTATCTCTTGAGAGGGCACTAGTTTTGATTTCTTTTAGTTTACTGTGTACCCTAGGCAAATTAGTAATTTTTTACAAACGCCAGATGCTTTAGTAAAATGTCCTTGCTCTCTGCTTGAATACGGCAGTCCTCCAAGTAGGGATATATTTTAATTCCTTTTCATAGTTTCATAGTATAGTACTAGGCTATCTGCCCTGGGGCATTTGTAAGCCTAGCCATAGTGATGTGGCTTTTGCCACCCCATGAAATGGTACAAAAAATGTACAGAATAAATTTAGAATACTGTGCCTCTGTCTAGTAGTGACACAATGAAGGTCCCCTTATATAATAGAATTAGTTTACTGTGCCCCTGTCTAGCAGTGACACAGATGTGACCCCTGGGGTAAACTTACGATCTCCCATCCACTCATCAAGATTTCTCTTGAAGAGAGTCAGTGAGGGCTCTGCCTAATACAAACTGGGATCTTGTTCCAAAGCATGGGAAGCCTCTGGGTTATGAATCTATCCCTCCAGCATGTCCTATTCATACTTGTGCTGAGGTTTAAGTCTTTAGCTCTCGTGGTCCTGATGGATTTGGATTTTTTTGAGGTGGAGCATGTCCATCAGATCCTGATTGGACATGGCCTTGTACATCAGGCAGAGATCACCTCTGAGCAGGTGGTATGCTACTGAATAGAGCTGAAGTTTCTTTAGTCTGGCAGAATAAGACATATGTTGGAGACCCTTGATCCTCTTGGTGAGGTAATTTTGTGGTCTCTCCAGCTGTTGCAAATGCCGGGTGAGGTACATACCAAATGGGGCATTGTACTCAATCATAGGTCTGATGAGGGAGGAATATAGGGGTACAATGACATCCTTGGATCTGGATGTGAATCCCTTCATGATGAGGTGTGCAAGGTAGAATGTTTTTCTAACCACTTTGGCAATGTGGGTGTCAAATGAGAGGTCGCTGTTGACTTGGGTCCCTAGGTCTCTGATTACTTTTTCCGTACTCAGTGGGTTGCTGTCTATGTGATAATTTGTGGGTACTTTGTTTTTCCCAAAGGGGATTACTATACATTTTTTGGCATTTAGTTTAAGGCCGTGACTCCGGCACCAGTTGTCCGTTTCTGTGAGGCCTTTTTGTAGGATGTGAGTGTCTGCTGGTGTATCGACTATGGCGCCTAGTTTGCAGTCATCTGCGAACTTTGTCAGCCACAGCCCTCCCATGTTTGCTTTAACATCTGAGAAATAAATGCCGAACAAGATGGGTCCCATGACAGATCCCTGTGGGACACCACTTGTCACTGGCTTTGAGTCTGACATTGCTCCAGTGATTTTAACTTTATGGGTTCTGTCCTTTAGCCAGTTTGCAACCCATCTAGTGACATAAGGGTTTACTTTTAAGCTGTTGAGCTTATCTATGATGCCTGAGTGGGGTATTGTGTCGAAGGCCTTAACCAAGTCCAGGTATGCTGTATGGACCGCTTTGCCTTCCATCAATGGCTCTAGTGACTGTTTCGAAAAAGTCAACCAGGTTTAAAAGGCAGGATCTGCCCTTTACAAAGCTGAACTGGGTGGGGTCAAGTGTCTGTAGGTCCCCTATGTCTCTGTTTATGAGTTCCATAATGATTCTTTCCATAGCTTTGCAGACCAGGCTGGTTAAGCTTATGGGGCAGTAGTTTCCAGGGTCTGTAGAGGCACCCCCCCCTTGTGGAGTGGGACCACTGTTGCTGTACGCCAGTGTTCAGGTACATATCCCGAAGTAAGGCTAAGGTTAAATAGCATTTTTATGTGTGGGTTTAGCTCCTCTTGGAGTTCATGTAACACGCAACCCGGGATACCGTCAGGTCCCATTGATGCTGTATTTTTTGCTTTGTTTAGGGCGGTTCTCACTTGGACATCTGAGATGACAGGGAGATTACATTCAGCTGGGATAAGTATTTCTTCTTTTGGGGTGAAGGAGGGGAGAAATTTGCACTGAACCTGTCAGCCAGAATGTTGGCAATATCTGTGGGTTCAGTGTATTTTTTGTTGTTGTGAACCAACTCTGAGCATATCTGAGGGTTTCCACCCAGGTTTCTAACATAGCTGAAGAAGGCTTTGTAGTTATCTTTAGTGTCCTTAGCGATTTTTCTCTCAAAGTTGGCCTTGGATGTTTTCATGAGAGAACATAGTTTTCTGCTAATGTTGCTCAGAGATGTCTTCCCTTCATGGGATTTTGCTCTGACGTGCAGTAGCTTCCTTTTGTTATACAATTTGTTTATGGCTGAGGTCCACCAGACAGGATGCTTACCTTTGGTGGAGAGGGACTTGGATTTGTTTGGGATTGCATGATCCATGCATTCTTGGAGATGTCCATAGAAAGCATTTGTGAAGGATTCGGCATTGTGGGATGTGGTATCCACTGGCACAGTGGGCATAAAGGATACCATCTCAGTCTTAAGAAGAGTGAAGTCTGCTTTTGAGAAGTTTTTCACTGTGGTCTTTTGTGCTGGGGTGGAGGTGGGATATGTATATCCAGGGTGATTAGTTTGTGGTCAGATCTCACTAGTGAGGGGTATACTTCTGGTGTGGAGCATTTTGTCCCCATGTTTGTGATAATCAGGTCTAGTATATTATCTCCCCTAGTGGGAGAGGTGACTAGTTGTTCCAGTGCATTTGAATTTATGAATTCCAGGAACCTTTGGGCTAGGGTATTAGGGCTAGAATAATGTACCCAATCTATGTTTGGGTAGTTGAAGTCTCCCAGTATGATGGTATTTTGTAATACATTCATATCCTCCAATGTCTTCAGGAAGGCTGAGTGGGGTTCTTGAGATTGGGAGGGTGGTCTATAACATGCTACCAGTTGTATAGCAGTTTTGCCTATAGTTAGTTGCACCTATATGGTCTCTGATGCTTCATGTGTTGCTACTAACCTGGAGGTGTGGGTGTCCTTGATGAATATGGACACACCCCCTCCCTTTGTGGTTCGGCCCGGGTTTTGGGGCCGAAAAGCATGATATGAGGTATAGCCTGGTAGCGCTGGGGGTGCTCTCAGGAACCTTGAACCAGGTTTCAGTTACTGCACAGACGTCGATGTTCTCCATGCTGAGGAGTGCATCAAGTGCCTCCATCTTGAGATTTAGACTTCTGGCATTGAGCAGCATTACCCTTAGTTTTTTTTCATTTTTGTTTTCTAAGGAGGTGGGTTTGTCTTTTGAGCTTTGCCTAAAAAAGGCACTATGGGGGTGGCAAGAGCCTTAGCCAATATCCGGAAGCCCAGTGGTGACAGGTGTAAGCCATCCCTTGTGAAGCAGCGTGGCTTGTCCAACATGTTATCCCAGGCAGACAGACATTGGATCCCCTTAGAATGACACCAGTACTTGAGCTAATTGTTAAAGCTGATCATCTTGTCTTTGTATTGTGGTATCATTCTTGGTGAGGGCAAGATGCTGCTCAGGGTCAGGGTCATACCAGCCTGGGCTACATAATCGGAGAGCTCCTCTATGTCTCTTTTCATGTATTCCAGGGAGGTACGTCTCAGGTCATTCACACCAGCATGGACAATGACGGAGTCATATTTGTACTTGCTTTGGAGTGACTTGAGTGCGTGTGTTATGTGGCGGATCCTAGCTCCCGATAGACAGCTCACAGTCACCTTCTCCTTGTTCAGCCTGGTCAGCAGGACATCAGTGTGTCTGACTATAGAGTCACCTATTACTAGTGTATCAGGCAAGGTGTTTGGCCTTAAGGGCTGTGATTGGTTGACACACTGATTTATTGAAGTATGTGTTGCATGTATTTTGTTTTGAGGTGGTGGATTTTTGGATGTCTGCTTTGGGAGCCTCTGTTGTTTTGGTAAGTTTTTTATTAGAGCCTCCGAGTATGTCTTTGTGTTTTTATGTGTTTGGTTTGCAGTTGTGGTAGGTCTATGTGGGACTGGGATTGTTGTGTGTGTGGTTGCCATCTCCTCCAGTTTGGTCATGTTAGCCCTGAGTTGATAGAGTTCAGCCTCCAGTTTGGCTATATAGTTGCATCTCTCACATGTATTTGTGTTTGTTGGGAGGAGGAGAGGGTTGTCTGTGTACATGAGACAATTGTAGCATTGTCTCAAGATACCCAGATTGACCAGCTGAATTGGAGACGACACCAGTAATCTACCACTCGACATGCTAGAACAGTATAAGGGAGTGCTGTACCTTTAAGGGAAGTGGATATTCACAGGGGTGGTAAGTAGATGCAGTGCTTTACTTAGTACGAGAGTAGTTACTTTGTTGAGAACAAGTGCTAGGCTTATAATATAGTGCGTAGTCTGGTTATACTAAGAGTAGAGCTTCCTTAAGGGGAAATTTGAAGAGCAGACTTGGCTGAGCCAGAAAAAGTTTAACCTTGTTTAACCGACGCTGCGCTATGCGCAAAACCATGCAAATGCGGATTTTAAACACTGAACTACAAAAGAGCTAGAAATGGTCCAAAACAACCAATTACTACAGCTTTTGTGCTGAGGTCACTTCCTACAGGGACAGGTAGGCTGCTCAAGGCTCCTCACTCCCACTGGTTAGCAAAGAAACTTCCTTCTATCCAAGTAAGGTAATGGACAACACAGGAACTACACCACAGCCCAGAATACAGCAATGCCTGTAAACTGGTCTGAACTAGTCGAGGAGAGGCAGGAAAACAAGGATTATTTTTTTGTTTTTTTGGTAGAAACACACAGAAAATGCAGAAACAGTGATAAATTAGTTACACAGGCTAGCACACTTTAGTGGGCAGCCTCCACAGTTAAATTAAACAAACAAACTTTCGATCAAATTCGACTAAAATGTAACTAAGTGCAGATTTTAAAATAATGCAGCAAACAGTTAAAAAACAGTTCAAGCTAGTTCAGGGTAAGCTACAGAAGCTATTCCAAGTGAAAAAAAAAGCAAAGATACTTAAATCCAGAAAGTAGTCACTTTTCTGAGTTGCCTGCTGCTAGACCAGGCATTTTGTGAAGACTCTGGTCGCAGTAGATAAGCCAACGGGCAGTGCAGAGAATTGGTAATGCATTGAACCAGCTATGAATCTGAGGTATCTTCTGCAAGATTGTCTGATTGGGACATGCAGGTATGCCCCTTTGAGGTCCAAAGTAACTAGCCAAGCCTTCTTGCCCAGCATGGGTAGAAGTTGCTGCAGTGTCAACATTTTGAATTTTGGAACATCCAGGAAGGTATTTAGAATAGACAGGTCCAGTATTGGTCTCCAGGCTTTGTCCTTTCTGGGTACCAAGAAAAGTCTTGAGTAAAATCCCTGCCCCTGTTCTTGCTGTGGTACTTTTTGAATAGCCCTCATGTCCATGAGAGCCGTAATTTGTTTTTGTGCCTCTGCCCATTGATTTTGTGGCAGGTCTGGCATACATTTTGACCTTGGTAGGGTGTGAAAGTGGAACCTGTAACCCTGAGAAACAATATTCAGTACCCGTTTGTCCTGGGTGATCATGTGCCAATTTTGTGAAAAAAGTGCTAGTTTTCCCCCTAAGGGTGCTGCCAAAAGGTAAGTGCTTGGCATTTGTAGAGGAAAGTCATTGGGACTGTTTCCTATAAGGTTGTGATTTGTCTTCTCTGCCTTTGGGGGCTGAAGCACTCCATTGTTTAGGTCTGTATTTGCCTTGGGGCTGAGATCTGCCTCTTTGTGGCCTGTCTGACACTGGAAAGGACCAATTTTTAGAAGGCCAGTTCCTGCTAAATCTAGGTGGCTGAACCTGTAAGAAATCCTTTACTGTCTGCATTGATTTTGCTTTATCCATTTTCTTTAACACCTCTTCTGCCTTAACACCAAACAAGGTATCATGCTGTAATAGAGCATCCAATAATTTTGCTTTAACATGATCAGGTAAAATCTGTTCTTTTAACCAAGCATGCCTTTGAATGACAGAACTTGTAACTGCGGATCTGAAAGATGCCTCTAATGAATCAAAACCACATTGCAAAGTATGCTTTCCCACTTGTTCAGCTGCATGCAATAAATCCTGCATTTCCTTGTTCTCAGGACATTCAGAGCTTTTAAGCATTTTCTGTTTTAGCAAAGACAGTAGGTATTGTTGATATTTAAGCATGTGAAACTGGCAGTTTAAAGCCCTTACAGCTAAAGTAGCAGAGGTGTAAACTTTTTTCCCCCATCTGTCCAATGCTCTAGAATCCCTATCAGGGGGAACAGGGTTTTTAGCAGTGGAAGCCTTGACCCCTTTGGGACCCTGAGAAATAGTTTCTGGATCAGCAGCAGCAGGGTTTTTATAAAGAAATTTATGAGATTCTGGAACCCTGTAGTACCTATCAGGTTTAACTGGTGCTGGGGGTAAAAAATCAGGAATCAAACTGGATTCCGAAAAAACATCAACAATATCTAGTACAGGGGGGATAGCAAGAGGCCTGTGCTGAGGCAATAAAAGAAAGCTTCTGAGCCTTTTCTTGGATTCTGAATAATCGTGGCTCTCCCAATGGAAATGTTCCCTCATGGTGTGCAGGGTTTCCCCAAAAGAGTAGTCCTCAGGAGGAGAGGCTGAAGGGATATATTATTCAGCATCAGAGTCCTCATAGGGAGGAAGAGAATATCCCTGTTCTGAAGAGGAATCAGAAGAAATAGAAACCTGGTCAGAGGAGTCATAGTCAGTTTCTTGCCTAAGCCTTTTATCAGGAGGGGGATGGGAGCCCCTGATCAAAGTAATTAGGTCCTCGGCCATTTTGAGCATCTGTTTCTTTGGCATGGATGACTTGTCCAGGAGAATGCTGTACTTGTTTCTTTGTCTTTAAAGGTGTTTTAGACTTTGCCTTGGCTGCTGTAGAGGTCTTCATAGTAAGCTGTGTAGGTCTGAAAACACCCTCAGAAGCCGATGCCTGCTCAGCGGCTCTGGACCCATCAGAGGGAACTGTTTCCGTAGGCCCAATACCTTGAGTTTCCAGAGGCCTAGCTGTCTCCATGTAGGAGTCGGAGGTGGCCTGTGGCTCTGAGGTAGTGGGTGTCCGGGGCTGCGAAAGCGCCTCACTGAAAACTGGTGAACCGGCGACTGACCTAGAAGAGGCTTCGCCGTCGGTTTTGGACTTCAGATGCCTGTCTTTTTCTTTGTCCTTGCGCTTTTTATGGACTCCGGTCGTTGGTTATTCTGATGGCATTATATAGTTAAACCTTCGGCCAAGTAATGAAAAGCAAAATCGAACCGACACTTAATAGTGCGTTGGTTGAATCTAGCACAAAACCGACAACTAGCAACGTCGTGATCAGGGCATAGGCAAGGAATACAGTAAGAATGAAAATCCTTGAGGTATTTGCTTCCCACAAGAAATAGAATTGTTAACCTTTACTGACATCGGACTGGAGCAAGAAAAAGTTTCACCAACGGGGTACTTAGCTTTATTGAAGACTTCGGATCTGAAATTCAAATTCGAAAATCTCAGGAGTCGGCCGACCGGCACTTGCGAACTGCTTTTGCTTCGGGCACAGCGCGCCAAGAAAGACTGAAGAAAATGGCGTGGCTGCATCTTTTATACCCCTGGCGCACTGACGTCAGGGAAGAGGTGACAGCAACTGACGCCGGACCAGGACTTTGGAATTCAGGCCGACTGTGGGTAGCCTGCCAGCAGGATAACCCAAGTGTAATGACTGCAACAGTGAAACACGATGAACATCTAGAGTTATTACTGGTGCATCAACCATAACTGAGAAGAATTAAACCCTCAATATACAGTGAAAACACCTGCTTTGGAACCATGGACGTGATTGATTTGTTTGGTTGTATCCCCCATGATTTAGGCCTTTCTTGGTTTGAAGAAAAATTAATTGAAAGTAAAAAACTGACACAGACTGATTTCGTTAACACTTTAACATTCATGGAAATTGTATTAAAAAACAATTTCATCTACTTCCAAGGAGTACTTCAAACAAGAAAAGGTTATGGGTGCACACTGTGCACCCACATATGCCAATATTATAATGGCCTTTGGGAAGAAACTTTTCTTCTCAATTCTCCTTTGATGAACGAATGCTCCTTTATACTAGGTATCTAGATGATTTGTGTTTTTGGAGTGGCAGTGAAGAAAATTTCAACAACCTTTGACCTTCACAACAACACCTCCACATTTTGAAATTTACTAGTAACTTTGACAAACAGACATTAAAATATCTTGATGTTCACATAGAGAAAAAAGAGGGAACCTGTCATCTAGAATTTTCAGGAAAGAAACCTTCTCCAACTCTTATTTGCACTACACCAGTTGCCATCCCCCACCAGAAAAAAGGGGGTGTTGAAAGGGCAATTGGTTAGGTGTAGCAGAATGACCTCTGATAACAAAGTTTTTCTCAAGAAACTGAACTGTTAAAGAATCTTTTTACCCAGAGAGGGTACCTCTAGAGATGTTCAACAAGGTGTTGGAGGAAGTCAATACAAAAAGAGCAGACACTTTTGCCCTATTTTAGGAAGGAAGAAATACTGACCCACAATTTAGGTTCAGCGGGCAATTTGCTGAAAAGGGACAGGATTAATAACTACCTTTAGCTTAACAATCAGCTTTTGTCAGGAACATATTTTCTAGAGAATGGGATAGCTTTTCAAAATTTTCAGATCTTGAATCTATCTTTGATAAAGAACTAACCCATGTATATCGAGAGGAAAAGTATCAAGAATTACCTTGAAGCAGGGATGAAAAACAACAAGTGTAATAACCAAGAAAAATCCAAGAAAGGATTACAAAAGTGTGGAGATGTAATTATTGTACCTACCTGATCTGTGGGGAAAGTATGGTTTTAGAAGCAAGGAAAATGACCATACATTTAAATTCATTTGCTAACTGTGACACCAAAGGCATCATATATTTAGTTGTTTGCAAAAATGTCCCTCTTTCTACGTTGGAGAAAGCTCAGACAGAGAAAATACGAGCACTTGTTTGATTTCAGGGTGCTGAAAGAAAAGTGCATTGAGTAAACATTCAATAAAATGCAACACCACAGGTTACTCATTTTTGTATTGGAAGTGGTTCCCACTAATCCAAGAGGTGGAATGTGGAGACACTCATTGAGTATAAAGAATTGTATTGGCAGCTCTTTTGATGCAAACCGTAATTTTGGGCTCAATGATATGGTATCATTGGCCAGTTTTGAAGATGAGAGCTGCCAAGCTTTAACTCAAAGAAGTTTTTTCAGTTTTGGTTTTATTGTTATGATATTTTATACAGATTGCAAAAACAAGTGTTTCTTTGGATTCTCAAGGTCTCAGTGTATGGCTTCAATTCATTCAATGGCCACAAGATGGTGCTTTGTTGTTATTTCAGATCCAAAAGCCCAAATCAAGCACAACACAGAAACATTTTAAAAGTTTTATTTAAATGTATTTAAATGTATTAAAGGTTTTAAATTCTTAGACAAATTATAATAAAAAGGGTATAAGTTGAGATTATATGTTTTTAGAGAATTGGACTTATTTATTTAGTTTTTACATAGTTTTTATGAATTAATCATTCAATTAAATGAACCTTAATTGAATGTGTTAAAGGATTGGACAACAGACCTATGACTAAATTCAAACAGCATATAAAAGCATTTCAGTTTTAAAATGGATGTATAACTGATGAAGTTGGCTACAAAACGTATGTGGATACGTTATTTTGTTTTGCTTGTCTTTATTTGATCCAGTCTTTGTTGTGGAGTGGTTCAAAGTGCTTATTAAAAGCAATTTTACCTTGGAGCTTCGATTTATTTGTGCCTGGTGGAGTTCTCATCACACTTAACCCAAGTGTAATGACTGCAACAGTGAAACACGATGAACATCTAGAGTTATTACTGGTGCATCAACCATAACACTTGGAGGATTAGTCTCACTGTAAGATAAGAAAGGGAGATCACTACCATGACTTGAGAATACAAACTCTTGTTAGAGGAAGTAAAGCTAGTGTAACTGACTGTGATGCCCAGTTGATGACATAACTAGAGCAAGTATTCGCTTGCTTGAATCAATAGATGCCTGGATGGGGTGGTCAGGAGCCAGTTGTCTACACATAGAAACACACCTAATCCCAGCAATCTCAGGAGAGCTACTACCACCACCATGCATTTGGTGAACACCATGGGGGCTATGGTGAGGCCAAAGGGCAGTGTTCTAAACTGGTAATGGCTGGCTCCCTTCAAGAAGTACAGGTATCTTCTGGATCATCTGTTTATTTTGATATGACGGCAAGCATCTTGAAGATGTGTTGAGCCCATCCAGTCATCCTTTCATAGTAGAGGTAAAATGGACTAAACCATGACCATCCAGAATTCTGAGTATTTTACATACTGGTTTAGTTGGCTGAGATCTAGAAATGGCTTCAAGTTTATAGGTTCAGAGATTACTACAAGGCTAATTGCTCTTGTGGGCCATTTTAAGCCTAGCCAATTACCCCATGTGAGAATCAAACCCTGTATCTTGTGTGTTAGGTAACCACCTTAACCATTATGCCAACCTCCCACTCCTAGTCCCTGTCTTCTTTGGCACTAAAAAGAATCTTGAGTAAGTTCCAGATCCTCGATGGTCTAGGGGATTTTTTGGATGACTTTTTTCTAGAGGCTTTTCTATTTCTAAGGCTGCTTTTTTTTCCCTTTTTTTTGCTGGAGGAATGTGTGACAATGGTATGATATAATGTCTGCATATAATTCTCTGCACCCAAGTGTCTTGTATGATGGATGCCCAAGCTTCTGAGTGCAGAGATAAGCACCTTCGACTGCCTCCAGAATGCAGCAGTTGAGTAACCCTTCAGGAACACTGTAGATATCTATGAAGCTCTGATTCTGTAGGTCACCCCTGCTGCAAGGACAACATCTTCCATTAGAGTTCCCCCTCTGTTCTAGGAAGAACTATCTACTCACAATTCCTGGAAAGACCATGGAGACTTGTAAAACCACATTTTTTATGACCTCAATAATTCCTGCAGAAAGATCTCTGAGCGAGCGGTAGAAAAATGGATCCCACTGGCAGACAAGGTCTTTCCATCATGCTCACTTCTGGAAAATGGTTCCTTAACTTTGGGGCCAAATAAGGATGATCCATCAAAGGAGCATTGATGAACAAAGACTTTAAGCTTTCTGAAAGATCACAAAGGTGCATCCAGGCATGCCTCCTAACCACAATGCTTGAACCAGCAGTCCTCAGCTGCATGAGAGATCAACATCATGGATGCAGTGGAAATGTACTGTTGGGTGGGTAGTTGTGAAGAAACTTTTTATGGCCCTACACAGATATGGACCCTAAAAGAGATTTGGAAAGCTCCTTGGTCAAATCCCTTTGTAGCCTTGTGAAATGTGCATAATAATTCAGTGACTGAAGGGCAAAGGTCACCAAGGGATAAAAGTGCTTGCCAAATCTGACCAAGGACCTGGGCTATCTATTAGGGGGATGGAGAGATTAGCTCTGTTCCACAATCTCCATCGCAGTGGCTGCTACCACCACTGTGGCATCTATAGGGACTCCCTTTGCTCCAGTATGCCATATCTTTAGGTGGAGATAAAAACTTTCTGGCCTCAAAGATAAGCATTCCATTGTATCAGGCTCCTTCCATGCTCAGTGTGAGAAGGTTGATCAACTCATCAGCCAGAGGGCCTAACTATGACATAGCCAGGCCAACCGGAAAGCCTCCAGAGACACAGACACTTCTTGGGAAGGGGAATCAGAAGACCATCCATCTCTCTGTTTGAGAAGTTCCAAGATCTCTCCAAAGAAGACATTGTCAGGTAGAGATCTGAGAAGCCCTCCCCTTCATCAAAGTTGGTGTCTTCAGTGACAGATTTCTGAGGAGAAGCTAGGTACCTCCCTTTTACATGTCCTCTTTCTAGATACCTCATCAGTGGGAAGGTCTGGTGAAGTATCAGAAGTAGGTGGGGAGTCCTGGATAAGGACTATCTGAAGGCTAGCAGAAGGTAGCTGTCCCTTGGAATAGGTATGAGAGGCTCGGAGATTAAATGCAATGAAGGGAGAATAGGATTCAAAGAAGGTAAGGATGTCCTCTCTCTGGTATATTGCAGGCCCTCTCCATAATGTCAAAGGCAGAAGGTCCAGGAGAAACAACAGCCAGTTGCAACAGCACCAAAGATATTTGCACTGATCTCTTAATCCCCATAGATTCCTGTCCTGAGAAAGGAGTCAGAGCCGAGGTATCCAATACCAAGGTGCCAAGAGGCAAGGGTGGCTTGACAGCTTTAGAGTCGATCCCAAACCCCCACAGCCAGTGACAATACTTCTGCACTAAGTCATCCTGCTCTGAAGATGTCAGCTGGGTAACTCAGGGCATGGTCAGAGTGAAAAAATTGCCTGCCTCTGGCTCCAACAAAGACATCTTCAAAGATCTCAGATCTGAGACCACTGGTCAAATTGGAGCAGGAAATAGAAAATTATATTGAGAGGAGGTTATATCCATGGGTCTGATAGGAGCCAGAGCCAGAATTATCACCACCTGGAGTTCAGCCTTGAGAAACTTAATCATCCTATCCACCTCTGCCTTAGATAAGCTCTTAGAAGACCTAACAGATAAACTAGTGGTAAGTGGTCTGAAGGATTTCTTAGGTGTTCCTTGTAACAAGGGCAAATGGACCGGAGAAAATATTGGATCCGGGGTGAAAAGTGGAGACTGGATCTGAGGAGATTTGCTGCTTGAAGTAGTAGGATCTGAGGCTGACATCAGATCCACTTTCTTGGAAATTTTAGCTGGAGTTTCAGGAATTGGAGCAGAATGGGGAGCATGGTCAGAAGACTTTCTTGGAATACTTTTCTTTTGGAGCCATGTCAGGCTTCCTTTTGTCAGAATTACTAGATGGGGTTTGAGCCCTGGCTGAGGTAGAAACAACAGAAGGTAGCAAGCCTTTAAAAGCAACTTATTCCTCCTATCACAATGCACGGGAGTTGAATCCCAAACAAATGCAGCAGTCAACATCTAGGTAGACAGTGTCCAAACAATAAATACACTCCCTGTGGGTATACGAGTTGGGGATCTTATACCCACAGAACATGCATTTCTTAAAGACTGTAGAAAGGGATCTTATACCCACAGGAAGTGCATTTCTTAAGGCCTGTAGGTTTGACAGCCACATTGAAGAGAGAAAGAAAATGGAGATTTTTTTTTTTAATTAGGAAAAAAAATACCAACAATGGTATTTCAAAGGTACACTAAATTTGGTAGACAAAAAGAAATAATGCTAACACTGATATGCAAGACAGTACCCTGACAAGGGTAAAAAAGCCTAACTAGAAAGGGAGATTAAAGAGCTAACAAGTTTGAAAAGTTAAGCAAGATTTTTAAAAAGGTAAAGGAAAGAAATATTGGAAATACAATTCATAGGTTGGTACTAGGCTATCGGCCCAAGGGCCTATACAAGCCTAGTCATAACAATTCCTTGGATATTTCTTCCCACAATATTTACTTTCCTGGACCCCTGTCTAGCAGGGAGACTGGCATGATCCCCGGGGTGAATTTCCTATCTCCCATCCAATCGTCAAGGATCTTTTATTTATTTTATTTTACATTTGTTGACCGGGCTAGTCCAACTGAATATATGTCCATTTTCAGCAGAGGCCTGGGGAGAAAAGCTCCACATGCAAGCATTTGTAATATCAGGTAAAACATTAAACATGGTTATAACATATATAATGTAAGTCACAAAGGAAGCGGAGTACAGCAGAAGTAAGAACAAAACTCCAAATTGAATTCCAAGAATGTGCACTTATAACATACGGATAACCAGCTCAATTAATCAATTAAAACAATTAAAAGCAATGCTGGAGAATTTAAAGAGCTCTCCCATATATAAACATGTTAATGTAAAGTAAGACAAAAATATATAAAACTTGCATAGTGACCTAAAAACATGTAAATAAACGTTCTGATAAGTTAATATTGATAAAATACATAATCAAGAACATATACAAATAAATGATAGTTCATTGTATGTGCCTGCGTTGTCTCAGCTTAGGTTTTATAGAAGCTCTATCATTCAACCCATGCCCCCTATCAGCTTTCAAACGAATGATCCAGTCAGTCCTTAGATTCAGTAAGATTCATAGTATTACCACCCCTGTTATTCACAACAATTATCTCTAGGACCCAGAACAAGAAAGTATGATCATTGTCATTGGTGGTTATATGCTTTGCTAAGGCATTGTGTAAAGTGCCCTTTCTCATGTGGTAAATATGCTCTCTCATTCTATCCCTTAACAGACGGTTAGTTTTACCAACATAGAAACTCGGGCATGCCTGACAAGTAGCTAAATACACCACATTAGGTGTCATACAATCTGCATCTGCCTTGATGGAGAAAATGGTGTGTAAATCCGGGTGTATAAACACCTCACTGCTATCAATAAATGAACAGAAGTTGCAGTGACCACAGGGTTTAGTGTGACCAGTGTTCTTCATAATCCTATTATGTCTGGGGTGACAAAGCAATCACTTTAGGTTGCTCTTATTCCGAAATAGGAAACTTGGTGTCTCATCCACAATGCGTTTCAAGTCATCATCAACCAGGAGAATATCCCAATGTTTGCTAATAATTTCCTTTAACTGATATTGATCAGAAGTATACAGAGTAGAAAATTTAATAGATCTATTTAACATATGATCTCCAGTGGTTTGATCTTGGAACCTGGGTCCAAAGTAGGGTGCACCTGAAGTGGTGCGTGACATGTATGCTTCCTCCGGGTTCACTTCAATTCACTGAACTTTCAATTCACTGACTTTCATTTCACTGACACCATTTCACTGAAACTTCATTTCACTGAAAGTTCATTTCACTGACAACTATTAGCAATAAAATGGAATATTCCCCCTTCCCCACTGTAGTGTGACCCTGGAGTTAGAATATATAGTTAGGGGGGTGTGGGGGGCAGAGCCCCCACATTGAAAGGTGTGGGGTGCAGCCCCCCACTTCATTTCATATGATATTCTTACGTTTTGATATAATATTGCTTAGTAAAAGAAAAGTAATATATTCTAACTCCAGGGTCGCACTACAGTGGGGAATGGGGCATATTCCATTTACTTTGTAATAATACTTGTCAGTGAAATGAAGTTTCAGTGAAATGAATTTCAGTGAAATGGTGTCCGTGAAATGAAAGTCAGTGAATTGAAAGTTCAGTGAATTGAAGTGAACCCCTTCCTCCATGTATGGTATAATCTCATTATCCTTGTATCCCCGGGTCAGTAATCTATTTCTCAGATTGTCTAATTCTGAGATAAATCCCTGTTCAGTGGGGTTCAATCTCGAGGCTCTAATGGCCTGTCCTTTCATTATATTCTTAAAAACAAATTGTGGGTGCATACTAGACCTTAATAACAAGGAATTGTAGTAACATGCCTTGCGATAGACCCCCGTATTTATCATATCATCTGTTAATCTCTCAATATATAGGTCTAAAAAATCAATTCTGTGTGGAATAGTTCATGGTAAAAGTAAGGAATGTAGTTAAATCATTCATGATGGATAGCATTGATTCCAGCTGTTCTGATGTTCCATTCCAAAGAACAAAAAGGTCATCAACAAACCTTCTGTAGAACACCACATGTTCACAGAAAAGTGCATTCTTAAATAAAACATGTTCCTCCCAATATGCAAGGAACATGTTGGCATAGCTATTTGCACATGGAGTGCCCATAGATACGCCATCACGCTGTTTATAGATCTGGTCTTGGAACATAAATAAGTTGTTCTCCAAGACCAGTTCTAAAAAATGAACTATGAGGTCTATCAATACTGCAGTGTAAGTACTGTGTGCTTTCAGATAATTTAAAACATAAGTCCTATATCATTAGGTATTACAGTAAATAGGGATTGAATGTCAAAAGTCACAAAAGTACAACTAGAGATTCTATCATGGTGTCCAATACATTCATACAGATCAATAAAAAAAATTGCTTGGAATCCTTCAAGACTGTAACATTGTCATTCAATACACATCTCAGATGTTTCTCCACAAAAACTGAAAGGCGTTCAGTTACCCAGCCACGGCCAGAAACTATGGGTCTCATGGGTGGGTTCTTCATATTTTTGTGTACCTTAGGGAGACCTTGTATAATCAGTATGGTGGGTGCATAAATCATAAGGTATTCATATAGCTCCTTATTTATTAAATTACTTCTAAGAATATCATAAAGCATGTCATGAATATATCTGACAACAGAGTGAACCTGTTCCATGGAAGTAGGTTCATAGAACCTGTCCTGTAACATGGAGGACATAGCCTCCGTATAAAATGACATATCCAATACTACAACTTTCCCACCTTTATCAGCTGGTCTAATTATAATGGTAGGATCATTCTGCAATTTCCTCAGACACTGACGTTCCCGAAAGCTCAAGTTATCCCGCCTCATCTGTTTTTGGGGTCCCAGTTGAGTATTATAGTAACTATACAATTCCTCCTCTGTTAACTTAAGGAATGCTTCAACTAATGGGTGGTGAGTTGGTACAAAATCACTTAAATTCTTAAAAGCAAACTTCCTGCTCTGTGCTGATTCTTTCTCAGAATCATTATAAATGAATCTAAGCATTACATTCCTACAAAAAAGTTTTAAGTCCACCATTGTATCAGCCAATTTGCTCTGGCTTTTAGAAATAAAATTCAAACCTTTGTTTAATAAACTGGTATCATCTGTTAGAGTAATGTGGGACAAATTATAAATTGTTGTTCCACATTCTCTTTAAAGTCTGATGGGGCATAAAATCCCCTGATAATTTCCTCTTCTGTCTGCCCCTGCTCATGGAGCGAGGTCTGCAAGGACCTTTCTCCATGCGCACTGGCAGAAGAAAATTCAAATCCAAACTTGAGAGCTTGCTGGAATCAGTCAAAGTAGTAGTTTTCTTAGGTTTAACAACAGGCTCCGATCCTTCTTTTGTAGAAACAGGTCTATTCTTAACCACATGTACTTCAGGATATAAGTTGTTTCTAGTACATGTACTGGGATGTACAATATGAACAACATCCACAGAGTCCTTGCAATTGTCTGTGGTAGTCCCAGCGACAGGTGGTATTTCTTCCAAAATACATGCATCATTACTGATGGTGACCCTCCCAGTACAAACTTGGGCAGAATCCATCTCCACAGGAGTAATGCTGTTATGTCCATTCAATTCAACACCCACATTCATGTCGTTTGTTACACTATTACTTGTAACATCGTTGATAAAATTAAAGTGTGTAGATTCCTTTACTTTCCTAGGAGGCATGGGGGTAGAAGGATCCCTATGCATCTGAGACGTTGCAGAGGAATCCTGCCCTGTTCTGGGCCATAAGAATACATTGCCCAATTTAAAATCAAATTGGCATTTGTGTTTGGACATTATCCTTTGCCGCCATAAAACGTTGTTTGTTTTGTTGGACGTATTGGCATTTGTGTTTGGACATTATCCTTTGCCGCCAACGTTGTTTTGTTGGACGTATTGGCATTTGTGTTTGAACATGTGGTGTTCTACAGAAGGTTTGTTGATGACCTTTTTGTTCTTTGGAATGGAACATCAGAACAGCTGGAATCAATGCTATCCATCATGAATGATTTAACTACATTCCTTACTTTTACCATGAACTATTCCACACACAGAATTGATTTTTTAGACCTATATATTGAGAGATTAACAGATGATATGATAAATACGGGGGTCTATCGCAAGGCATGTTACTGCAATTCCTTGTTATTAAGGTCTAGTATGCACCCACAATTTGTTTTTAAGAATATAATGAAAGGACAGGCCATTAGAGCCTCGAGATTGAACCCCACTGAACAGGGATTTATCTCAGAATTAGACAATCTGAGAAGTAGATTACTGACCCGGGGATACAAGGATAATGAGATTATACCATACATGGAGGAAGCATACATGTCACGCACCACTTCAGGTGCACCATACTTTGGACCCAGGGTCCAAGATCAAACCGTTGGAGATCATATGTTAAATAGATCTATTAAATTTTCTACTCTGTATACTTCTGATCAATATCAGTTAAAGGAAATTACTAGCAAACATTGGGATATTCTCCTGGTTGATGATGACATGAAACGCATTGTGGGGGAGACACCAAGTTTCCTATTTCGGAATAAGAGCAACCTAAAGCGATTGCTTTGTCGCCCCAGACATGATAGGATTATGAAGAACACTGGTTACACTAAACCCTGTGGTCACTGCAACTTCTGTTCATTTATTGATAGCAGTGAGGTGTTTATACACCCGGATTTACACACCATTTTCTCCATCAAGGCAGATGCAGATTGTATGACACCTAATGTAGTGTATTTAGCTACTTGTCAGGCATGCCTGAGTTTCTATGTTAGTAAAACTAACCGGCCGTTAAGGGATAGAATGAGAGAGCATATTTACCACATGAGAAAGGGCACTTTACACAATGCCTTAGCAAAGCATATAACCACCAATGACAATGATCATACTTTCTTGTTCCGGGTCCTAGAGATAATTGTTGTGAACAACAGGGGTGGTAATACTATGAATCTTACTGAATCTAAGGAGACTGACTGGATCATTCATTTGAAAGCTGATAGGGGGCATGGGTTGAATGATAGAGCTTATATAAAACCTAAGCTGAGACAACGCAGGCACATAAAATGAACTATCATTTATTTGTATATGTTCTTGATTATGTATTTTATCAATATTAACTTATCAGAATGTTTATTTACATGTTTTTAGGTCACTATGCAAGTTTTATATATTTTTGTCTTACTTTACATTAACATGTTTATATATGGGAGAGTTCTTTAAATTCTCCAGCATTGCTTTAAATTGTTTTAATTGATTAATTGAGCTGCTTATCCGTATGTTATAAGTGCACATTCTTGGAATTAAATTTGGAGTTTTGTTCTTACTTCTGCTGTACTCCGCTTCCTTTGTGACTTACATTATACTACCTCACGGAACTACAGCGTTTGCTTGCTGAGCAGTGGATTTTACTTTACTTTATGGTTATAATATATATGTCAAAATCATTAGATATTAAAAGGCAGAAGTTGAGAAAATAGACAGTGTATTTTGTTAGGAGTTTCTAGAGCTAGAGAAAGTAAGAAAAAAATATAAAGAAATTTTTCTAGTACCTAGATACCTGAGGAAAGGTAGTTATTTACAGCAGAGAAGGTGAGAGTACCTAGATACCCAAGGTAATCTAGTCAGGGTTGCTACAGGGGCAGAGCAGCATTTGTAGTGGGTTTTGAGGTGTGTTTTGAGTTGGGATTTGAAGCAGGGAAGAGAGGAGATTGCTGTGAGATTGTGAGGAAGCGTATTCCAGGTTTTTCCTACTGTGTTGGAGAACAAGGATTTGCCAGCTGAGTTATTGGGTTTACTAGTTGATATAAGTAGTTTATCAGAGGAGCGAAGGGCTTTTAAGATTGCAGTATGGGAGTGATAAGTGATGTGAGAATGGGTGTGTTTATGGGTTTTGTAAAGGATTTTGTGGGCTAAGGAGATCTGGTGAAATAGAATTTGGTTTTGTAGCTCTAGCTAAGTTGGCAGTCTGTGGAGTTGCAACAGGTCGCAGCACGGCCAGGCCCCCCATTTCCTGAAAACCTGAGCTGCTACTGTGTGGTTTAGAGACCACTTGTGAGGAGAGAGAATTGTCCTGCTCAATTTGTCTGCCAATATATTTGACTTTCCCGGGATGTGGGTCGCTACCAAGAAGTGTTTGGTAGCTGCCCATTCCCACACTCCTCATGGCCTCTCTGCAAAGGGGGTATGATCTGTCCCTCCTTGTTTGTTCAGATACCAAACCACCCACATGTTGTCTGTGTGGATGGCTATGATGCCCTGAGGAAGAAACTTGTGTAAGGCTAGGGATAGAAGTACAGCCCTCATCTCCAACACGTTGATGTGGAGAAGAGCTTCGCCTGGAAGCCAGGAGCTCTGAACTAGCTCTGCCCAGACAATGCCCCCACCCTATCTGGGAGGCATCTGTCGTCAGGGTAACCACTGGAGAGGGAGAACAAAGGGTTTTCCTGATCCAAATTGGATGTCTGAAGCCACCAGTAAGGTCCCTTTGCATATTTCCGTAATCATGATGTGATGATTGAGGGAAGATCCTGAAAGGATTCATTGAGTTGACAAGAGCCACTGAAGAATCCTCATGTGTAATCTTGCCAGAGGAACTAAAAGAACCGTGGCAGACATTGAGCCTAAAACTTGAAGAACCATCCTGGCTGGGGCTTTGGATCTCAGATCAGAGCTTGAACTTGGCCCTGTAAAGTTTGGATCCTTTCGCAGGAAGAAAGACAAGCGATCAATCTTGAGTCTATCTCTGCTCCTATAAACTTTATGCTGAGAGGGCAGCAAGACAGACTTTGACCAATTGAATGTAATCCCCAGGGAAATACCCAGGGAGATGGTGGCTTTGAGGTTGTCCATTAGTAGATGCCTGGTGGTGGCAGTCAGAGCCAGTAGTCGAGATAGGGAAACACTTGGAATCCAAGACTTCTCAGGTGAGCCGTCACTACTGCCAAACACTTGGTGAACACCCTGGGGGCTGTGGTGAGACCAAAGGGCAGAGCGCAAAATTGGTAATGACTGACTCCCAGGCTGAAGCGCAGTACCTCCTGGACGCCTGATGTATCGGCATGTGATAATAGGCGTCCTTGAGGTCTATGGAGCACATCCAAACATCCTTCTCCAACAATGGGAGAATGGATTGTAACGTGACCATCTCGAATTTGATTTCGTGACGGATTGGTTCAGTCTGCTGAGATCTAATATTGGTCTCAGGTCCCCTGTCTTTTTGGCACTAAAAAGAACCTGAGTAATTTCCTGATCCGATCTGGTCTGTGGGGACCGTTGATGACTCCTTTTCTAGCAGCTTTAAAGCCTCATGCTGCCATTTCCCTTTGACTGGGTGGAGGGTCCGGGATTCTTTTGGACGGTGGGGCGAGGTGAATGGGATGGTGTAACCTCCGGCACGATCCTAAGCACCCATCTGTCCTGAGTGATTGACTCCCAGGCTTTTAGGTGCTTGGCAACGACACCCGACTGGCTCCAGAGCAGCACAGCCGGGCAATCCTCATGACGTGTGGGAGGCTGAAGAGCCACCTAAAGGACTCCGCTGGGTCTCCAGAATTGCGGGCCCTCTGTCTCTGGGACTGCCTCCTGAAAAATTTCCCGCCCTCTGCCTCTGAAGGGGAATCTTCCTGCTGTTGGGAGAAAAACTTGAGATTTGGAACCATTATTTTCCCACCTCCTTTAGCCTTTGGGGTAAGGCCGAAAGGGAGTGGAATAACGGGCACCTACGGCAGATAAAGTTTTTCCCTCTTGCTCACAGCGGTAAGGGTGTTTTAACCTTGGGTCCAAACAATGAGAAACCATCTAAGGAAGCGTCGGAGGAGCGAGACTTGTAGGCCTCCAAGAACTGACACAAGCGAGCCAGGCCTGTCTCCGTGAGAGCCACGCGGTTTTGTCGCTTACTCCGCCCCTCCGGCCGCATAGGAAATGAGCCTCATGGACGAGTTAGAAATTGACGTAAGGATAGCCAACTGAGAGCTAACCGACTGGGCTAGCTGCTCAGGTAGGTTACCCGAGGGAATCTGACAACTCCTTGACCAGATCCCTCTGAAGCCTGGTAAAATGTGCCAAATAATTCGGAGACCTTAAGGTAAAGGCCGCTGAAGTCAGGGTGCGCTTCGTACCTGTCCATACTCCTAGACTCCTTATTAGAGGATGGACGGACGCTGAAGCCTCTGCCACGCCCTGTTGTGTAGCAGATGCCACCACCATGGCATCTACAGCCACGCCTTTAGTGAGGAACTCCTTCTCGGGGAGCAGACAAGAATTTATTTGGACGAGAAGGGACTGGTTCCACGGTATCTGGATGTTCCCACGCCTCGACAAACTAAATCCAGAAGCTCGCCAGCGGCGGAGACACCCAGGAGGCGGAGGGCTGAGCCCCAAAGGCCTTGAGGAGCACTGACTAGCCAGCAGAGGGGTTTGGATATCCAGCCGCTTCGCTGTTTGAGGATCTCTAAGATGTCTGCAAATGAGACATCATCCGAGACGACTTGGGACCCCTCTGCATCATGCAGATCAGTGTCTGTTGTAATGGACTCGTGGTAGTCCTCGTGTTTCCTCTTGCACGATCTCTTCCTTGGGGTTCCTCCAAGACAACTCAAGAACCCTCAGGAGGAGGGGAACCCCCGGGCTCCGCTGACTACGGACAGGGAACTGCCAAAGACCCAGTCTCCACGCCCAGGGAAGGTGCCGGTAAAGCCGAGAGATGGCGAAGAGGACTTGGCCAAGGCACTCCTCATGGCTCTGAAAGCTGGACCCCCAGAATCCTGGGAGTGTCCGTCCCCGGAGCCGCGGATAGCCGACGGAAGTCCCGCAGCCAAGCACCGAGGGGAGGCTCGAACCGAAAGCATAGGTCCCGAAACATCACCCCGGTCCAGCCGAAGAAGTCCACACCAAACTCGGACCCGGCCTGGTTGGAGTAAGGGTCGGAGCCGACCCTGAGATCTCCACCGCTCCAACAGCGCCTGCCCGACGGAGCAAGCGGTCGGAGGAGGAATGGCAATGGGTGGACTATGGTCATCGGCCCGAAGCCAACTGGGTCGGAACCGAAACAAATTTTGGAAGACTGGAGACTGGAACAATCTTTGGAGCACCCTGTCTATATCAGAATCTGACATCCTCAAGACCGAGAGGAAACAGAACGGGTTCGAGATGGCCTCTCCAACGGCCCCAAAGGGCTAGGGGACCGGCTCCGAGGCGACTCGATGAGTATCGGCGCCGAGGAATACATACCAGATTCCATCGGGTGCCGAGGAGGAAGTGTCTGAGCTGGCAACCTTTGTCGGCTCCGAGAACAGTGGAGCCGACGGTGACCCGCCTCGATGCCCCAGCCATCGGCTCAAGCCAGAGTCGCCGATACTGGTGGCATCGAGGCAGACTGTTTCACCTCGGCCCAAGTCCTTGGAGCCGAAGGAGAGGCCTGCCTATGTTTCTTAGCGTCGGATCCGACGGACTGGTCGGAACCGACGCTCTTTTCTTTTGGCTGGAGAAGGAGAGGATGCCAAAGCTTCTTCGAAGAAGGTTTAATTAATCCCTTAAGAATTAATTTATTTTCCTCTCCTGGAGGACCCTTGAGGAAAAAGCGTGACATACGCTACATGATTCCTGTAAATGTTTTGCCCTACAATACACACAGAGCGCAGTGATCGTCCGTGATGGACATTTTGAAACTACATTTAACACATTTTTAAAGCCCGAAGGCCTAGGATTCTGAGACATTATGGGGGATTTCAGTAATCTGACTGAAGAAAAACAATTACTGCCCTAAGTATAGGCTTACAGTTATCACTGCAAATGACAGGACACTTTGAAACCCTTGAACACTTCCTGTATATAAGCTACCAAAAACTTTAAAGCCTTTACTATATATAGAATATAGAAGGGTTGAATAACCGGAAGGCCCTAGATGAAAGGGGCCTACCAAACACAACCCAGTCACACAACAAAATTTCACAAGAAATTCAAACCAACCACACAACAATGTAAGAATAGCTGTTAAAACAGCTTTTTTTGAAAGAAAACAGCAAAACTGACAGAAAAGTTAGTCAAAAAATAACTACTCAGCTCAGCCAGCTCGAGACCACGTCTTCGCAGGTTAGCGGCAAACGAGATCTGGGGGAATGGTAGTGGTGCATCCTGGGATATAATAAGCTCAGCCAATAAGAGACTTCGCTCTTTGACATAAGCAGAAGTGGAGCCGAGGGATCGGCTCCAAACCCATCAGTCAGAATGTAGGCGAGATAGGATCACATAACATCATATGTTAAATACATCTATTAAATTTTCTACTCTGTATACTTCTGATCAATATCAGTTAAAGGAAATTATTAGCAAACATTGGGATATTCTCCTGGTTGATGATGACTTGAAACGCATTGTGGGGGAGACACCAAGTTTCCTATTTCGGAATAAGAGCAACCTAAAGCGATTGCTTTGTCACCCCAGACATGATAGGATTATGAAGAACACTGGTTACACTAAATCCTGTGGTCACTGCAACTTCTGTTCATTTATTGATAGCAGTGAGGTGTTTATACACCCAGATTTACACACCATTTTCTCCATCAAGGCAGATGCAGATTGTATGACACCTAATGTAGTGTATTTAGCTACTTGTCAGGCATGCCTGAGTTTCTATGTTGGTAAAACTAACCGGCCGTTAAGGGATAGAATGAGAGCGCATATTTACCACATGAGAAAGGGCACTTTACACAATGCCTTAGCAAAGCATATAACCACCAATGACAAAGATCATACTTTCTTGTTCTGGGTCCTAGAGATAATTGTTGTGAATAACAGGGGTGGTAATACTATGAATCTTACGAATCTAAGGAGACTGACTGGATCATTAATTTGAAAGCTGATAGGGGGCATGGGTTGAATGATAGAGCTTCTATAAAACCTAAGCTGAGACAACGCAGGCACATAAAATGAACTATCATTTATTTGTATATGTTCTTGATTATGTATTTTATCAATATTAACTTATCAGAATGTTTATTTACATGTTTTTAGGTCACTATGCAAGTTTTATATATTTTTGTCTTACTTTACATTAACATGTTTATATATGGGAGAGTTCTTTAAATTCTCCAGCATTGCTTTTAATTGTTTAAATTGTTTTAATTGATTAATTGAGCTGCTTATCCGTATGTTATAAGTGCACATTCTTGGAATTAAATTTGGAGTTTTGTTCTTACTTCTGCTGTACTCCGCTTCCTTTGTGACTTACATTATATCTACCTCATGGAACTACAGCGTTTGCTTGCTGAGCAGTGGATTTTACTTTACTTTATGGTTATAATATATATGTCAAAATCATTAGATATTAAAAGGCAGAAGTTGAGAAGAGAGTGTATTTTGTTAGGAGTTTCTAGAGCTAGAGAAAGTAAAAAAGAAAAAAATATAAATACATTTTTCTAGTACCTAGATACCTGAGGAAAGGTAGTTATTTACAGCAGAGAAGTTGAGAGTACCTAGATACCCAAGGTAATCTAGTCAGGGTTGCTACAGGGGCAGAGCCAGTGGGTTTTGAGGTGTGTTTTGAGTTGGGATTTGAAGCAGGGAAGAGAGGAGATTGCTGTGAGATTGTGAGGAAGAGTATTCCAGGTTTTTCCTACTGTGTTGGAGAACAAGGATTTGCCAGCTGAGTTATTGGGTTTACTAGTTGATATAAGTAGCTTGTCAGAGGAGCGAAGGGCTTTTAAGATTGCAGTATGGAGTGATAAGTGATGTGAGAATGGGTGTGTTTATGGGTTTGTAAAGGATTTTGTGGGCTAAGGAGATCTGGTGAAATAGAATTTGGTTTTGTAGCTCTAGCCATCGTAGTTGCCTTAAGTTTTGGCAGTGGTGAGTTCTAAAAGTAGAATTAGTGGCAAATCTGGCAATATTGTTGTAGGCAGCAGACAGTTTGCCGAGGTTAGCTTTGGACACTAAAGTGTAGATGGGAGAGGCGTACAGGAGAGTGGAGATAAGATGGGTCTGGGCAATGGAAGTTCTGGCATGTGGAGTAAGGAATGGTTTAATCCTATAGAGGGAGCCTAGTTTTCTGTTGACTAATTTTATAGTATTGTTGATGTGTGTCAAAGGTCAGATAGTTGTCTATTTCAACTCCGAGAAGTTTGGTAGTTGGATCGGGTGATATGTTCGTGCCATTACTTGATGTGACACAGAAATTCAGTGGAGAGGATTTTCGGGTTGGTGAGAAGAGTAATAATTTGTTTTTTTGGGGGTTCAAAATTAAGCATCGTTTGAGGAACCAAAATTCTATGGACCGTTTCAAAAGTCTTTTGGGTGAGAGTGCGCAGTACAGAGGGGGATGAGGCAGAACAGATTAAAGTGGAATCATCTGCATATTGTATACAGGTGGCAGGAGAAATATGAGTATGGAGATCATTAACGAAAACTGAAAAGAGGAGAGGGCCAAGAATTGAGCCCTGGGGGACTCCTAGAATAATGGGGAGGTGGTTGGATAAGTTATTTTGCCACCTCACTGCCTGTTTTCTGTTGTGCAGGTAAGAGTGGAACCATTAAATTGAGCTTGTGTCAAGTGCAAATGATTTAAGTGTAACAAGATTTCGTGAGTGACCATATCAAAGGCTTTGGATAGGTCAATAAATATAGCAGAGCTAAGGGTATTATTGTTCCTATTTTTATTGATGCAGTCTGTGAGGGACAGGACGACAGAGGTGGTGCTATGGTAGGGTCTAAAACCATGTTGACAATTAGCTAGTAGACTGTTAGTTAACAGGTGTTTCAGAAGTTGCTTTTGGACACATTTTTCCATGATTTAAGCAAGAGGAGAGAGCAAGGCTATGGGTCGGTAGTTAGAGAGTTCAGTTGATTTTCCTCCTTTATGAAGGGGAACAACAGGAGATATTTTCCAGAGAGAAGGAATGTAGCCTTCTTCAATGGTTCTGTTAATCAGGATGGAGATGGGATAGGTCAGTGCATTAGCAGCAACTTTTAGATACATAGCAGGTAGATGGTCAGCAGATGGAGAGGATGGTTTAAGTTTATGTAGCAGAGAATGAATGAGTGCAGAGGGAACATGTTGAAGTTGAAATGTGGGAATGGAAGTGTTAGAGGAGGAGGAAAGACAGGAAATATCAGGGGAGAGTTGATTGGAACGAGACTGGACAGTTTCAGTAAAGAAGGTGTTAAAGGCGTTGGCAGTGTGTTTGGGGTTATCTTGGGAGGTGCCTGCTGGGCTTGGAGTGTCTGATTGGCCAGTCTGCATGAGATTATTTATTCCTGCCCAGAACTTTTGTGGGTTATGCAGGTTAGCCTGTTGCAAATGGCAGTAGTAGTTTCTTTTATCCAGAATTACTGCTTTTTTTGTAATGTTTCTTATTTGTTTAAAGTTGAGATGGTCTGTGGGATCTTTAGTACTGCGGTATTTGGACCAGAGTTTATTTTTCAGGATAATCTTATGCCTTGTGTCCTTTGTTAGCCAAGGGGCGGCTCTTAAGGAAAGTCTGATGGACCTTGTGGGAGCATGTGTGTCAAGAATAGATAGGAATTTAGAGTTAAAATATGTCACAGCATCATCCAGTGGGAGGTGTTTAAGAGGAGACCAACTGCAGGACCTAAGTTCTGCTTCAAATCTATCAGGGTTAAAAGTTTTGTTTATTCTAACTATTTTGTATTTTGTTAAGTTAAATCAGTTTTATGTCTAATTAGATAAATAAGGGCATGGTCACTTATATCATCAGGTAGTGTACCTACTGTATATGTTTGGTGGTGGCTATTTATCAGAATCCAGTCTAAAATGCTTTCTTTGTTGCTAGGTTTATTTCTTCTGGTAGGAGAGAGAATAGTTTGTGAAAACCATGCAGATTTAAGAGGGTGGAAGGGTAAGCTGAAGAGCAGGTATTCCAGTCTATATTGACATCTCCAAGGACTACTGTTTCTTGTGGAAATTGTATGGCCAGCCAGTTAAGGATTTCTTCTAAGGTACTACTGTTGCCTGGGGGCAGGTATATGCAGATTATATAGATGGATTTGAAGGCATTAACTTGGAGTTTGGATACAAGGATTTCAGCATTACTTTTGGAGGGAGGTTTATCCTGTAAGGCAGTGATTTGCATCCCTGATTTATAGAGGATTGCAACCCCACCACCTTTTTTTGTAGTGCGGTCAAGTCGATGAATGTTGCAGCCAGAGGGAATAATCTCTTTGTCCTGAGTTACTGGTTTAAGCCAGGTTTCAGTTAAGCAAAGGATGTCGAATGAGTGTGCATCAAGTAGTGCATGGAGGGGGGGCAATTTTATTTTTAATACTGCGGATGTTAAGGTGAGCTATTAGAGAGTTTGAGGGTTTGGTTAGTTTATTTGAATTAGAGGAGAGAGTGGAAAGTGGGTTTGCAGCTGTGGTGTTGTTTGAGCCTGGGTTGGGTTGAATGTCACCTGCTAGCAGAGAGAGGATTAATCTTTTTAACCAGTCAGAGGGTTTAGGGGAACTGAGTAGTGAATTTCTGTCATTTTGATGGGAGTAGGTAATGTGAGTCTTTCTATGAAATTTTGTCGCTAGGTAGCTGGGAGAAAGTATGAAGTTGAAACAGTGATGAGATGAATGCATGGTAGTTAGAGTTATGTGTTTGGAGAGAGTATTAGCTTCTGAGAGGCTATGGTGTTCATAGAAAGTTAGAAAGTAGGGTATAATAAGGAAAGGGAGACTTGAGAATGTGAGAAGTTGTTTTGAATGTAATGATGTTATTAGAGTAGGCATAGTTACAGGAGTGTAACAAGGAGTTAATTTGGGAAGATGAAGAGATAATGAGAACAGGAAATGGATGTAATTGTGGAAGTAGGTGTGGCAGGCAGAGGGTTATAAGTGGTATAGGGAAGGGTGTCAGAGTGACCAAGGAGGCACTCTGCTTGACATGTATGGGCAGTCTATTCCAGAGTATGGGGAGTCTCTGGGTCAGGAACCTATCCCCTCCAGCATGTTTTGTTCATTGTGATGGCAAGGTTTAGATCCCTGGAGTGTGTGGCTCTGAGGGATCGGGATTTCTTTAGGTGGAGCATGTCCAACAGCTCAGGGTTTAACATAACCTTGTATGTTAAGCAGACATCACCTCTGAGTAGACAATATGCCACAGAGTACAGCTGGAGATTTTTTTTTAGATGGTCAGCATAGGGCATCTGCTTTAGGTCTGTGATTCTTTTAGTGAGGTATTTCTGTGGTCCTTCCAGCTGTTGCAGATGTCTTGTAAGGTAAATACCAAACGGGACGGTGTACTCTATTAATGGGTCTAATGAGGGCAGAGTACAGTGGGACAATGACCTCCTTTTTTCTGGATGAAAAGCCCTTGGTGATGAGGTGTGCCACATAGAAGGATTTCCTGACTGTTGTGGTAATGTGGTTATTGAAGGTGAGACCACTGTCCACTTGTGTCCCTAAGTCTCTCATCACACTTTTGGGAATTTATTTCCTGACTGTTGTGGCAATGTGGTTATTGAAGGTGAGACCACTGTCCACTTGTGTCCCTAAGTCTCTCATCACACTTTTGGGAGTTTAGTGTACTGCCACCTATGTGGTAATTCATAGGCACATGTTTTTTCCCCAAAGTGGATAACTATACATTTCTTGGCATTAAGTTTGAGCCCATGGCTCTGGCACCAAGCATCAGTTTCTGTAAGGCCCTTTTGTAGAATATCCACATAATTTGGAAATTCAATAATGGCTCCCAGTTTGCAGTCATCTGAGAACTTTGTTAGCCAGAGTCCCTTAGTGTTGACCTGTACTTCAGAGAAGCAGATGTCAAACAAGGTCAGTGCTAGGACTGAACGCTGAGGTACTCCACTTGTCTGGAGCTGGATTTAGAGTCGGCTACTTTTACAGTCTGGGTTTCTGTCAGTAAGCCAGTTGGCAACCCATCAGGTGACACAGGGATTTATGCCCAGCTTAGTAAGTTTATCTGATTCCAGAGTGGGGGATGGTGTTGAAGGCCTTGACGAGGTCCAATTAGGCTGTGTAGACCACCTTACCCTCGTCCACAGCTTTGGAGAATGATTCAAAGAAGTCAAGGTTCAGGAGACAAGATTGGCACTTCACGAAACCAAACTGGGTGGGGTTCAGTGTTTGAAGGTTGACAATGTCTTTGTTTATAAGTTCCATGATAATGCGTTTCATGCCATTGCAGATCAGGCTCATCAGACTGATGGGACGGTAGTTCCCAGGATCCAAGGTGGATTCCCCCTTGTGGAGTGGGATAACTGTAGCTGTGTGCCACTCAGTGGGCACGAAGCCTGAGGTGAGGCTATGATTAAACATGATATTTAGGTGAGGTGCCAGTTCATTTTGTAGTACACAGCCTGGGATGTCATCTGGACCCATGGATGCTGTATTCTTAGCTTTGGAAAGTGCAGTTTCTACCTGTGTGGCCATGATTTTGGTACTGAGATGGGCCCTTTAGGAGGTGAACTTTGCACTAAATCGATCTGCCAGGGTATTGGCAATATCCTTGGGATTAGTATACTTAATGCCATTCTGTTGTAGCTCAGAGCATATCTGAGCATTGCCATTTAGATTCTTGACATAACTATAGAATGCCTTGTGGTAGTCTTTGGAATCTTTGGCAATTTTATTTTCGTAACTAGCTTTGGAGGATTTTATGAGGGATCTCAGCTTCTTACTGAGGCTGGTAAGGGAGTTTTTTGCATCTTGGGATTTTCCTCTTTCCTGAAACAGTTTCTTCCTTCTGTTGTATAGTTTGTTTATGGCAGAAGACCACCAGATTGGCTTCCTTTTTTTGGAAGATAGCATCTTGGTTCTATTTGGGATGGCACGATTCATGCACGAATGGATGTGCTCGTACACTGCCTTAGTGTAGGATTTGGCAGTCAAACTTTCAGCTCCCGTCTGCATGGGTGTCATGACATTTGACACTTCTGACTCGAGTAGCATGAAGTTGGCTTTGGAGAAGTTTTTTACGGAGGTTTTCTTACTGGGGGGTGGGTGTGGCATGTGGATGCCAAGGGTGATTTGCTCATGATTAGACCTGACCAATGAGGGGGTGACCACTGGTATGCAGCATCTATCTCCCATGATGGTAATGACCAGGTCTAGGATATTGGAGCCCATGATGGGAAAGTAGATTAGTTGATCCAGGGTGCAGGAATTTATGAATTCCAAGAACCGTTGGGAAAGGGTGTTGGTACCTGAGTAGTTTTCCCAGTTAATGGCAGGGTAGTTGAAATCACCCAGTATTAGGGTGTTTGGTTGTATTTTAATATTTTCCAGTATGTTTAGAAAGGTGAAGTGAGAATCGTGGGGGATCTGTAGCAAGCTACAATTTGGATTGCAGTCTCACCTAGTGTTAGTTGCACCTGGAGAATTTCAGATGCATTGTGTTGGGAAACTAGCCTGGCGGTGTGAATATGGACACTCCTCCACCTTTAGTGTTTCAGTCATGGTTTGGTGGCCAAACAGTGTGGTAAGTGTTGTAGCCTGGTATTGCAGGGGTGCTCTCTGGAGCCTTGAATCACATCTTAGTTACTGCACAGATATCAATGTTCTCCATTTTTAGGAGTTCCTCGAGAGAGTGCATTTTGAGGTTTAGACTTCTAACATTGAGTAGCATTACCTTCAGATTTTGCATGCTTGTATCTGTTACAGTGGTGTTTTTTTCCTTTGAACCTTGCCTTAAAAAGACACTATAGGGGTGGCAAGAGCTTTAGCCAGTAACTTGAATCCCAGAGGTGACAGGTGCAGACCATCTCTGGCAAAGCATCATGGTTTGTCAATCATGTCGTCCCTGGCAGACAGATACTGGATCCCCTTTGAATGACACCAGAAGCTTAGCCAATTGTTGAAGTCAATCATTTTGTCCTTATACTGTGGTGGTATTCTGAGTGAAGGCAGGATGCTACTCAGGGCTAGGGTCATACCTGCCTGGGCCACATGATCCAAGAGCTCTTCCATGTCTCTTCATGTAGTCCTGGGAGGTATGTCTCAAGTCATATTCACTCCAACTTGGACAATGACAGAGTTGTATTTGTACTTGTTGTGGAGTGACTTGAGTGCATGCATTATGTGGCAGATCTTGGCACCAGACAGGTAGCCGACTGTAAAGTTCTCCTTGTTTAGCCTGGTGAGTGGGACATCAGTGTGCCTTACTATAGAATCACCTATGACTAAAGTGTTGAGTACATTGTCTTGCCTTAGGGGCTGTTGTTGGGTGGCACACTGGTGTTTTGAGCTGTGTGTCACTGGTTGTGACTGGTGTTTGTGTTTCAGCTTTGGAGGTCCTTGTTTGGGCAGGTTAATGTTAAGGGCTTCTGTATATGTGGGTTTAGTGTTGCTATGTGTGGGTTTTGAAGGGCTATGCATTGTTTCAGGTGTAGTGCAGGTATTAACCTTCTCCTCTTGACTGTCTCGCACAATCTTGGCTGGAGAGAGCTTTGCTTCCAGTTTGGCTATGCAAGTGCATCTCTCGCAGGTTGTAGTGCTGGGTGGTAGGAGAGGGTTGTCTGTGTACGTGAGGCAGTTGCTGCATTGCCCCAGTATGCCCAGATTCACCAGGTGGACAGGAGAAATCACTGGAAGCTGACTCTTGGACATGCCAGTTCAGGTGCTTTTTTGTAAAGTACAAGAGCCGTTTTCCCTTACCTTTGCAAGGTTCTTTGCAATTATAGGCTTAGTGCCAACGACTAATTTCTCCTTATTAACAAAGAGAGTTGAGTGCTTGTATCAGTTTAAGGCTTCCTAGTGCTTTCCAGAAGGTTCTAGAGCAAGTGCTAGTCACAGGGATTGAGGTTGAGATTTTAGTGCTACTACTGAGAAACCAGCTAGTTCTAAGGGAAAATTTGAAGAGCAGACTTTCTGGCACCTGGAATAGTTTAACCGTAGCCCTGCAGAGCTGCATGATGTGAAAAAATGCACAAACAAAATTACAATTTCAGAGCTGGAAACCACTCCTCTAGCATTAGATAGGCAGCACAACGCTCACCACATCCACTGGTAAGCAGTACGACTTCCCTCTACCACAGCATGATCTGGATAGCTTTGAATACAGAAAATAGAGTCCTGAAACCAGCAAAGCCTGGGATCTGGACTATACTAGCTAGGAAAGGTGGGGAACTAGCAAAAAAGATATATATATTTTTTGGTTAAAACAGGCTAAACAATACAGTAAATAAACACAGAAAGGGCTAAGACACTTGTGTGTGTAGCCCTAAACAGTAAATGCAATTAAAACTTTACAAAATTAGCAATTTAAAACTTTTTAAATGAAGGCAAGTGTACAACTGAAAAAAATTATTCAAGAGGCAGTAATGCAGTAGAAGTAACTAGTCTACATATACAGAAAAGCAGCTAAAACACAAACAATTCATATGCAGTGCAACCTAGAGCACTTGAGTTGTAGCAATATTAAGGCAAATACAGTTTTAATAAATGCACTAAAATATACTCTTTCCAAAATGTTTGAGAAGCACAGCCAGAACACAAGGAGATTCAGGCAATTTAAGAAAGGGGGAAAGTGGTTTGGCCTTTTCAGGTGTGCTCTCTGTATTAGGTAGAATGAGCTAATGACACTAGACTGGGAGTAGTGTCCAAGATCAAATTTAGAGTAGGGGTGGGCAACTGCAAAGCCAGCAGGTATAAAGACAAGATGCCAGTAGGGAGTGTGGGAAGCTATTTTAGGCAGAAAACACTACAGAGATGTTTAACACAGCAGAAAACCAGCAGTGAGCCAATAGCTATGAAATACAGTACAAGTATGCAGTATACAATAAAATTGTTATATCTAGAATAAGCAATAACTACTACAAATAAGCAAGAAACAGGCTACTTATTGCTATATATCACAGATCAGGTGCTCCTCCTCACACAACTGTGTGTGTAATTGCTGAAACACTCAAGTTAAAAAAGTAACAAAGTTGAAACCTGAAACAACTTTTAAAAAAAGCTCAAAGGAACCAATGAGGTGCTTTCTCCAAGCTGTAGACCTGGCAACCCAACTAGACAATGATCAAACACTAAACTCTCACTGAAATGGGGATGATCTTTACATTCTCACAGAAAAATATTTAATACCAGCCAAGTCTCCATAGCTTGAGAGCAGAAATCCACATCTAAATGATGTGGTGGCAAATGACATCTGAAGTATAACAGGATAGTGGGGCATTATGGGTAAAGGGAGAAGTTAAAGAGCTGGATCCATGAGTCTAGTAAAAGTAGTCAAGTCGGACCAGAGACCCATCAGTTAAGAAATGACATCAGATCACATTACAGCCAGTGTTCCCACTTATACTATTATCTGTTCAATTCTTATTTCTATTCCCCACCTAGATGTGAAAAACAATTTGTATGCTTTCAGAAAACATCAGCTTTTAGCCATCTTTAAATAAAACCAAACTGCACACTGTTCTATTAAATGCATTAAAGTATTAAAGCTGCAGGGATGGTACTCTGTCTTATTCACTTCCCATAATTTCAAACTATTTTTCACTGAACTGCTTTGCCATCATATCTTTAAATTTTGCATTTTCCTCAGCAAGGAATGCTCAGAACTTTCAAGATTAATTGCTTGTTCCTGCAGAGTTCATCTCAATGTAAAAATACTTAGCAATGGGAAAAAAAACTACCATCTTTGGAGATGCATGAATAGATGGTTCCAAATTTCACTCGGAACAGAATGAACAGAAAATGCCTTCAGCTGCAGACATCTTGATTCCCACTGAGAACATCTGCTAATGGAACACATGATTATTCTGTTGCAGATGCAAGAAATTTAGTATTAATTTGTTTTATTTTTCAAGCCTACTTGCTTAAAAAAAACTTGTTTATAGCTTAAGTCAAGGGCATTAATCCAGACATCAACCCTTGAAAAAAATAAGGGAAATTATCTTAATTGTACATATACTATGATCATTGCATGCTTATACCCTTCCCCACCCATGCAAGATCACAGCACATTAACAAACTTCATTCTTTCCAGCCTGTTATATATTGCAAAATATTTCTTACAGCAACAAAAGTACTTGTTTACATCAATACCTTTAACACAGTCACTGAAATGACTCCTCCTACATTTAAAATACCCCTGACTACACATCATACAAAACTATTTTACAATGTAGCAATCATTTTATGTCATGAAATGTGTATACAAATACTAAGAACAAAAACTCACGTTAATATTTAAGACATTAAAACAGGAAAAGTTAACAAGGTGGGGTATATGTTTTACAGTCCACCCACAAGTTAATGAAAGTCCAGTCCTTTTCTCAGCCACTTTTTCTTGTAAAGCCATATCACACAAAATGTGATAACTGCTTTAGTCTCCTGTTTATTAATTTCAGTGTTACTGGTTTTCTTTTCTGTTCATCTTCATCCCCTAGCACCAGACTGGTTTCAAGTCCCAGGCACTCCTGATTCTTCCAGTCAACCCCTGTGCTTTTTTTCTGTCTCGCAAGCATTTCTAAATGAACATTGGAAAAGGTTTCAATGGCAAAGTCTCTCCATGCGTTTTATTGTTGGAACAAAAAAAAGCAAAGCCCTCTCCTGTTTACATGCTCACTTTTTGTAGGACAAGCTTTTGCATTTCCTCCTTAGTCTGCTCTGCAACCAAAAACGTCTGATCCTCCAGGAAAAAAATATTCTGAAAAAGGCTGGATATAGCAGCTTTAATCACACCTACTTCTCAACAATCCCTGATTGCAGGGATAAATATGATTCTCTTCTGTCTGGTGTACAATTTCCAAAAACACTCTGCAGTCTCTAGTTAATACTTTTCTTCAGCCACAGTTTTGTCAGGATCAATTATTTCTACAGGTATGATTGCATCTTTACTAATACAGGTCTTGACTGCTTTATCGTGGCCAGATTGGGAACATACACTCAATGTGCCCTTTGAATTAAAGAATCCTGCTGTGGAATACCAGTCCAGTTGCTTATTTGTGCTTTTATAAAATTACAAGTCTGTTCCTTCCATGGTATAGCAGACCATCTCAATTTTTCTTGCCAAGCTCTTTCCAACTCTACCATTTTTTTGAAACAGCTCTTGTTGTGAATCTTCATACTCAGCCAGCCCTTTCTTCATTTCATTCTCTGATTTTTGCAATTTTATCAGATCTAAATACCTAGTTAAAGTTCTTCTATATTTTCCTTTTGAGTTCATATATTCCTTCAATGTTTCATTTATTTTAGTCACCTCTGAGTATAGAAGATTTGTTTTTCCTCAAAGCCATTTCTTGCACCAAAGCCAAAGCTTGAACTGCTTTTTGCTGAACAGCTGCAGAATTCTTTCCAAACTGTATTCTCTCATCAGTTTTCCTGGTTGATTTTCTTGCGGGTTCTCTAAACTACTACTTCTTTACTAGCATTCAGGCAATGTACTCACTAGCCAGTACACCACAAACATTCTTAAATGAAAACCTTTTCCCAACTGAAAAGGAAGAACCATTTCAAATACCCCCTAAAACAGAATGAACTATAGGACAGTAGGGAACAGAAGAATTTTGTCTGGTGGATGTGGAATAATTCCCTGGAATAGAGGAATTTCTTCCCATTGCCACCTGCAAACTTCACACTTTTGGAAAGGGACAAGGTCCCTTACATAGTTATTCCTTACTTGTCCTTTGCTCTAAGGGTTCTCTTTTTTCTTGGAACCTTCCTGCCATTTTTTAAGTCTGTTTACCAGCATTTTGCTGAAACTGTTTTTGTTTCTTGCCAACAATGGACTAGGGAGCAGAAAATCCCTTTGAAAATGTTGATTCCCCGTAACAGATAGCCTCTCTCATCTCATTTTTTTAGAACCTCCGCAAGCAGAGGGCCCAAAAACTAAATCTCTATCTAAAGGAGAATTTAAAATCTCATTTTCACATCTTCTTTGAGGTTCTAAAACCACAGCCAGACAAACCACTCAGCACAGTACCAAACACACAACAGTCCTGGATGTAGTAGGGTCATATACACACTTCAAACAAGGAGTAGTGACATGAGAAACTGAAGAACCTAACCACAAACAGCAGATTTTTCCTCACAGAAGGGAACTGCACATAAAAATATTCCTCATACTTTCCCAATTATAACATATGAGCTTGACAATTAAAAATTCTTAAAGTTGCAGAAGCATAAGCCCCCCCCCCCCCAAAAAAAAAAAAAAACATATCAATTATTTTACCATTCTTGTCAGACAGGGAAGATTAAAATAAATAAAAAGCTTGGAAGCATCTGGATTAACTAAAAAGCTTGGAAGCATCTGGATTAACTAAAGCTATAGCTACTGGGTCAGGCCTGGATGAGTGTATAAAAAATTTGAAAGACTGAGGTACTGTTAGGTGCAGAAGGTTGGCTGTTAAGGAAACCATGGGCTATGACAGGCACATCCACCAGTGCTGAAAGCACTGGGGGGATGGGAGGAGGTTCTGGGAATTCCAGTTGTAACAGCTCATAGTATTTGCTGATAGACTGAGAAACTTCAGTGTTCTCCCACTGAATACACTGACATACTCAGACAATCCCTGGCAGGGCGATTCAGATAACATGCTCTTCTCAGAGTCTGAACCAGGGATCACAGAAGAAAAACCTGCATCTGTCCCCATAACCTTCATTGACAGATTCAGTATCTTGAACCTCTTCAGGAAAATGATTCCTTTTTCTTTTGCCAGAAACCACACTATGAGAAGAGTCAATAGCCTGTAGAACATCCTGAACCAGACAAACTACTCCTGTCCATTGAAACTGGTACAGGAAATGAAGGTTTCATTTTCTGATTATTTTGGATAGGAAAATTAAGATTAGTGGCAACAGTAGCTTTCCTAGGTATGGGCACTACATTCTGGCTAAGCTGAGGCACCTTTCCTGTCTCTTCTCCCAAGATCAGCAACAGTGGTTCCCCATTGCCCATTGAGGGGACCCCAACAGCTGCAGAGTACATGGCTATCCCCTGGTCTGTAGCAGCTATATGGACAATACAAGAAGGATCTTGGGAAAAAGAGGAGTCTGAGGTACCAGCTTTGGCCACAGTAGTGTCAATCACCTGTGACTGAAGTAAACCTACAAAGGGTGTTGAACTTTTTATTTTTGCGGCTGGAAGAGGGACCCAACCATGGGATAAGTAGTTTGTTCCATGGTTAAGCCAAAAATGGTGCTTCTTTCCTGGGGAAGCTATGTAGTACAAGCTGGCACAATTAAAAAAAAAAAAAAAAAACAGTTAAAAGTAACGTTTACCAGTTAAAAGACAGTAAAAAGCACTTAAGTACCAAAAGGTAATTTAAGCAGTTTCTTCACAGGAAAAAAAAAAACAGTTTTAGAATGTTTAAACCAATTTTCAAACTTTCAGAAAAAAAAATGGTGCACTTCCATTTAAAAGTACAGTAAAGTGGCACGACAATCAACAAAAACACATTCATAGCTTAAAATATACTTTTACAAAGGGGAAAGTAAGTTTAAACAAAAATATGTGGAAGTTTTTTCTCCAAAGAGAACTTCTGTTCAGCAATGGAACAACACAAGCAGACTGTCAATCCTCAACCTGCAGAGCAGAATCATTTTTTGGTGGCAGAAAAACTGAACGGCTTTGTTATCAAACAGTACAGTTGTGTACACTTACCATAAATGTAGATGTTAGAGTGTCTTCACTGTTGCAGTCATGACTGTAGGGTTCTCCCCTGCTGGCAGGCAGTCCTCAGTCGGCCAGAATCCTAAAGTCTGGGTCCGGCGTCAGCTGTTCAGCCATGCTCCCTGACGTCAGAGCGCCAGGAGTACAAAGCTGACAGCTGACGCCACGTTCTCCAGTTTTTCTTGCCCCAGATGTCAGGAGTTCCAAAATGAGTAAGATCCCATACCCTTTGCAAATACACCTCAGAAGGGTGAAATAAGGAACCACACAAGAAAAAATAAGAGGGGACAGGAGAGAGGGAAACCCAGACTGCAACAGTGAAGACACTCGAACATCTACATTTATGGTAAGTGTACACAACTGTACTATGTTCATGTTTCACTGTTGCAGTCATCACTGTAGGGTTGAATCCCAAAGCAGAATAAAAGGAAGGTGGTCATAAAGTAGAGGGGGTGGCTAAAAGGCCCTGCAAGACTGCAGAAGCAAAGCCTGCCCTAGACTTAGAGTAAAGAGGTAGATTGTAGTGCTTAGAAAAAGTATGCGCTGAACTCCAAGTTGCAGCTTCCAAAATGTCCTTGGTAGGAACTCCTCTGAGGAAGGCAGCTGAAGTGGCAGCAGCTCTGGTAGAGTGAGTCCTTATAGTCCCTGGGATTTGCTTTCCATGGTGTGAATAGCAAAATCTGATTCCATGAGCAATCCATTTGGAAATGGTCTGTTTTGAAATAGCTTTACCTTGGGAACTTGAAGCATAAGAAACAAACAATTGCTCTGATTTCCTGATGTCCTTGGTTCTGTTCAGGTAAAAATGGAGTTGTCTGTGTACATCCAAGGAATGCAAGATCCTTTCCCCCTTATTTTGAGGAGTGGGGAAAAAAGTTGGCAAGTGAATAGTTTGATTTAAAGCCACTATGGAAATCACCTTAGGCATTAAAGTAGGATTAGTCCTTAAAGACACCCTGTCTTGAAGAAAAATAATATAAGGTTCCACAGCCATGAGAGCTTGCAACTCTGAAACTCTCCTGGCAGAGGTCAGAGCTAACAGGATAGCTGTCTTCCAAGATAAAAACTTGATGTCAGATGTGGCAGCAGGCTCAAAAGGAGGTAAGGTGAGTTTTTCCAAAACATAGTTGAGATCCCAAGCAGGAATGGGAGGAGATCTAGGGGGCCTTAAGTTCTTAGCACATCTGAGAAACTGTCTCATAAGCTGGTGGGAAAAGATTGGAGGGTCTGTATTATAATGAGCAGAAATAGCAGAGGCATGTATCTTTATGGAAGAGAAAGAGAGACCCTTATGTAAAAATCAGAGGAATGTTAGGAATAAGAGGATCAGAATCCTGAGCCTGCATCCAGGAACAAAATCTTTTCCATTTTCCTGCATAAGATTTTCTAGTGCTAGGACGTCTGGCTTCTAAAATGACATCCATAACCTGCTTGGGTAGGAGAGAATGAATCAAAGACCCTGGATTAACCAGGCCACCAGGCTGAGAGTTTTGACATGGGAGTGCAGAACCTGACCCTGGTGTTGGGACAGAAGGTTCGGAGTCTGTGGTAAAACCCAAGGGGGCTCCAGACAAAGGTTTTTCAGTGTTGGGTACCAAAACTGTCGAGGCCAATTTGGAGCCAGCAAGATTATCATCTTGGGCTTGTCCTGTTTGATCTTTAATAATACCCGTGGAAGAAGAGGAAGAGGCGGAAAGGCATACCCCAAGAGGTTTCTCCAACTGAATGATGGTGCATCCAGTTTCCAAGCTAGTTCGTGGAATGTCCTGGTGCAAAAAATCTGTAGTTGATGATTGAGGTGGGATGCAAAGAGGTCTATGTGAGGACATCCCCAGACTGCTGTAATCATCTTGAATATTTCGGTGGCCAGCATCCATTCGTGTGGGTCCGATAGGTTTCTGCTCAGACTGTCTGCCAGGAAGTTTTGCTTCCCTGGTAGAAACTGAGCTTGAAGGTCCAGTTTGCAAGCTAGAGCTGTGTTCCAAAGATTCATGGCTAGTCTGCAAAGGGGATAGGAATGAGATCCCCCCTGCTTGTTTATGTACCACATAACTGTGGTGTTGTCTGTCCGTATCAGTAGTTGTCCTGGTTGTAGAAGATTCCTGAAGGCCAATAGAGCTTTCTGAATGGCTAACATTTCCTTTAAATTGATATGCAGGTGCTTCTGATCCTTTGTCCAAAGGCCCTGCAGACAGTTGCCCTGAAAATGGGCTCCCCATGCATAATCTGAGGCGTCCGTGGTTAGTATCAGAGTGGCAGGAGGCAGACAGAGGGGTTTTCCTTTGTTTAGAGTACATGCCTTGGACCAAAGGAATTCCTTCTGAAGACAAGGCAGGACGGAGATCTGCAAGTCTAAACTGTGGCAATGCTGAGACCATACACTTTTTAGGTACCACTGTATTTTCCTCATATGTAGTCTTGCATATGGTACGAGAAGGATGCAGGAGGCCATGTAACCCAAAACCTGCAGGAATCTCCTTGCAGATAGCTGAGTTAATGTTGCCAAGGTTTTGAAAGTTGAAGCCAGCTGTAATTGTTTTTCGTATGTCAGAAATGCCATCTGGGTTGTTGTGTTTAGAGAAGCACCCAGAAAAATTACCTGTTGTGAGGGTGTCAAATTTGACTTTGTTTACAGTGAATCCCAGGAACTTGAGAAGATTCTGAACAAACTCTAGATGCTGAAGTAAGACATCCTTGCTGTCTGCCTGAATAAGACAGTCCAGATAAGAGTAAATTTGAATTCCCTTGAGTCTGCAATAAGCTACTACTGGAGCCAGGCATTTGGTGAAGACCCTGGGCGCAGTAGACAATCCAAAAGGCAGCGCAGAGAATTGAAAGTGCCTCGATCCAGCCTTGAAACAGAGGTATTTTCTGCATTCCTGCCTGATGGGAATGTGTAAATATGCCTCCTTTAAATCCAAAGTTACCATCCATGCATTTTGGTTAGCATTGGAAGTAGCTGCTGTAGAGTAAGCATCTTGAATTTTGGTATCTCGAGAAAAGTGTTCAAGACTGACAGATCCAGAATGGGTCTCCATGAATTTTGCTTCCTGGGGACTAGAAAGAGCCTAGAGTAAAAACCTTGTCCCATCTCTGAAAGTGGAACTAGTTCTATGGCTTTCATAGCCAAGAGAGCTTCCACCTGGTTTAAGGCCTCTAACCATTGATGTTTTGGAAGATCTGGCCATCCGCTTGGTCTTGGTAGGGTATGAAAATGGAATTTGTAACCTCTTGAAACCACATCCAGAACCCACTTGTCTTGGGTTATACGAGTCCAATTTAGGTGAGAGAGAGAAAGTTTTCCTCCGAGAGGGGCTTCCAGGCAAGAAGTTCCTGCAGCCCAACAGAGGGAGTCATTGAGTCTGTTTTCTATGAGCTTCCGACCTGTCCTCTCCTCCCCTAGGGGTGGAAGCAGTCCACTGTCTTAGTCTATAAGAGGGGCTTGCGTTTGAGGCCTTCCTCGGGAGCGTCTGTATCTACCCCTCTGAGGCTGTCTGAATTGGGAAAGGACCAATTTTTGTAGGCCAATTCCTACTTAAATCTGGGTGGCTGTACTTGTAAGAAATCTTTAACAGTTTGCATGGATTTTGCCTTGTCCTCCATCTTCTTTATCACCTCTTTAGCTTTAGATCCAAACAAAACATTATGCTGAACAGGAGCATCCAATAATTTAGCTTTTACTTGATCTGGCAAATTTTGTTCCTTTAACCATGCATGCCTTCTAATGACTATGCCAGAGGCAGCAGCCCTACAAGAAGCCTCCAAGGCATCAAATCCACAGTGTAAACCATGCTTCCCAACTTGTTCAGTGGCATGCATTAAGTCATGTAATTCCTTATCATCTGCACAGGCGGAAATGGAAGTTAGCTTTTGTTTTAAAACAGACAGGAGCAATTGTTGGTATTTCAGCATATGAAACTGACAGTTTAAAACCCTAATAGATAAAGTAGCAGAAGTGTACACTTTTTTGCCCCATCTTTCTAAAGATCTGGAATCCTTCTCAGTGGGAATGGGGTTTTTAGCAGAAGTGGCCTTAACCCCCTTAGGACCCTGAGAAATGGTTTCAGGGTCAGCAGTAGGATTCTTGTATAAAAACTGGTGGGAATCAGGACCCTATAATATCTGTCTGGCTTAACAGGAGCTGGAGGAAAAAAGAGTCAGGAGTTAAGTTAGCCTCTGAAAAAGCATCATCCACAATATCCAAAATAGGAGGAATAGCCAGGGGTCTATGTTGGGGAAGAAGAAGAAAATCCCTTAGTCTTTTCTTAGATTCAGAGTACTCCTGTTCTTCCCAGTGAAAATGTTCCCTCATTTCATGCAAAGTTTCCCCAAAAGAGAAATCCTCAGAGGGAGAAGCTGAAGGAATGGATTCCTCAGCATCAGAATCCTCATAAGGAGGGAAAGAATATTCCTGGTCAGAAGAAGAAACTGAAGAAACAGAAGCCTGATCAGAGGAGTCATAATAAACTTCCTGCCTTGGCCTTTTATCTGGAGGGGGATGTGAACCCCTAATCATAGTAAGTCCTCCGCCATCTTAAGTAAGTGTTTCTAAGACTTGGGTGCAGGATCAGAAGAGGCCTGGGCTGCAGTCTTTGATTTGGAAGGAGTCTTTGCCTTAGTCTTTGGCTTTGCCTTTATTAGAAGCTGAGTAGGCCTGAAAACCCCTTCGGAAGCCGGTACCTGCATAGGGGCTCTGGACCCATCTGAAAGAGCATTGTCCGAAGGTCCTGCAACAGAAATATTCAAAGGCCTAGTTGGCTCCTCGTGGGAGTGTTTCAGCCATCAGTTCCAAAATGGCCAACGACAGGGGCTGCAAAAGCGCCTCACAGATGACGGCCGAACCTGAAGCTGGCTCTGCTTGTACAACATAGTCTGATTTGGACCTCGGAGGCCTGTCTTTATCCTTGCGTCGTTTGTGAACTCCGGTAGCCGGAACCGCATCCGACGACATTTTATAATTAAAATGCCTACCGAAGTAATGAAATGCAAAATCGTACCTTCGTTTAATCGTACGTTGATTGAATCTAGCACAAAACTGACAACTAGCTATGTCGTGGTCAGGGCCTAAGCAAGGAATACAGTAAGAATGAAAATCCTTATGAGGTATTTGCTTCCCACATGAAATACAATTAACTTTTTCTGACATCGGACTGGAGCAAGAAAAGTTTCCCCAATGGGGTACTTAGCTTTGAGTAGAAGAAAGTCTTTGGACTGAAGTAAGTTTATGAAAATTTGTCAGGAGTCAGCCGACTGGCACTTGCGAACTGCTATCACCGCACGGCAAGAAAGACTGGAGAACATGGCGTCGGCTGTCAGCTTTGTACTCCTGGCGCTCTGACATCAGGGAGCATGGCTGAACAGCCGACGCCGGACCCAGACTTTGGGATTCTGGCCGACCGAGGACTGCCTGCCAGCAGGGGAGAACCCTACAGTCATGACTGTAACAGTGAAACACGATGAACATTGGTCTTTTAGTCTGCTCAGTTGAAGATGGCAAACTATGTATATGGAAGGTGTCCTGAAGCTTTGGAAGTTGTCTGTTATATCCTATGAAGGATATTTAACCCATATAGCTTAGGCTACTGCAGCAGTGACCAACATGCTGAGCAGAAAATCACTCAAAACAGCCCAGAAAAACTAACAAACTGAAACCAGCCCATGAGATAAAGTTAAACCAAAGCCATATAGGATTTTCAGAATCCCAGAAGTCGTCCGTTCTAGAGGATGTAAAAAGATACTCCATTGAGGTATTGAGGAATATACCAAAAAATGAAACCGTCCTAAAACCAGACAAACATTAGGTTTTGTAAAGACTAAGCAAAACAGAACAGTATTTCTAACTTAATTATTCTATGGAATGGAAAGGGATAAGGGTTGTAGTGTGACTAAAAAAGTAGCACGCATATCTTTGGTACTGGAAGAGCAGAAGGCTATAGGCTCCATTTCCCATTTAAAGTTAATTGGATTAATTTTCAAATTGCCGATACTGTACTGCAGAATTAGTGGGTGATGCACTTCGGAGTATGCCATCCTTTAGATGAAATGTTAAACGAAGGTCTTATCTGCTTCACCTGATGGTAGCTCAGATGGGTATAAAAGATCTCATGGCACTCAGTGAAAAGAGTAGAATAGAAGCTCCACCTTCTCCTGGCTAAATTTCCCATTGTATAAATTGGATTCCTGACCACCTTGGATTTAACGAAATGCTAGGGACAGATTGCCCTGACTAAAGAGAAGGAAAAAACTGCCTTTTTAACCAGATGGCCAATTTTAGTATAATGATTTCCCATTTGGCCTTCATTGTATCTCCGTTATGGTCCAAAAGTCAATGGACAAAATCCTTAAATCTCACCACCTACACTACTGCACATTCAGATGATAAGATCATACATTCTGATTGGAATTTACACTTGCCTACAGAAAGTTAGGTTGGATAAGTCAACTTACCAAAACAGTAAATGCTTGAATGATCACTGCTGCAGTAGCTACTTTTGAGCTAGCCAGCTTCAGGTCACTTTCTCTGCACTCAGTTGCACAGCTTGAGCTGAGTGGCATAAAATCACAGGTTTGAGTGGCAAGCCTTTCAGAGCTCTCATGCCAACTGAGAGGGAAGCTGAGCCCTGAGAGAACATAACTAGGAGTGCATACATACACACATACCCTGGCTATATCAAAACAAAAGGGAGATGGAGGTTGGAAGCAACTATGGCAGCAGTGATCATTCAAACATCTATTGTTATGGTAAGTTTACCTACACAACTGTACTGTGTTCATCATAATGATCACTACTGCAGTAACCTTAGATGTAGGGGTAGATGATCCTAGCTTACTACATTTGGGAGGTAAATCAGGAAGTGTCCTGGAAAATGATCCTAGCAAATCCTCAGCTATACTTGCAGAAGGAATCAGACTTCTAGTGCTTTGTAAAGATTATGCACAGATGACCAAATTGTTGCTTCTAGAATAGTCAACTCCATTTCCAAGATACCATAGATGAAGTCAAGGTCCTGGTAAAGAAGGCATTGGCCTTGCCAGCAATAATTTTGTGGTGGTGAGAATAACAAAAAGTAATAGCCTGAGAACTATTTGGAAACACAGGTTGTCCCATCTTCTTAGTTTAACAAGAAATGCACTGATCAGCAGATCTGAAAGATCGTGTTCTGTCAAGACTGTACCAGAGTTGTCTATGGACATCCCAGGTATGGAGTATCCATTCTCCCCATTTTTAGATTCAGGAAAGAAAACCGGGAGATAGACGATTTGCCTTAATGTAAATTCTGATACCTAATCTTTGCATGCTTAAAGTGGTATAAAAAACCCTATGTGGAAAATGAGATAGAGTTCACTCACTATAAGAACCCACAACTCAGACACCCTTCTTGCAGAGGTCAGAGCAATCAGTAAAACAGTTTTCTATATTAATAACCTCAAGTCAGCCAGGTTAGCTGGTTAAAATAGAGCAAATGTTATCTTCTAACAAACTTAAGATCTCAAGGAGGAGGCACTAGTTTACTTACAGGCCTCTTGTGCAAAACCAGTTTCAAAAATATTTTGGACAGAGGACCCATAGGTAGACATGTTGAAATGGCCAATAAACAAATTTTGACAGAGGAGTAAGAAAGGCCATAGGATGGTAACTCACACAATTGTTAAACTAGAGAAAAAATAGTCCTGAATGGGTGCTGGTTATGTTGACACCAAAACAGAAAACTGTTTCCATTTGCCAGTACATAACTCTGGTAGCAGGCTCTCTCATCTCCATTAGTACCTGCTGCACATCATCCATAAACAGGTGCCAAAAAAGAATTAAGACCTTATCAACCAGGCAGCCAACTGAAGTTGACGGATGGGGATTTTCAAACACCCCTGTTTTTTGTGTGAGAACATCCAGTCTGATGAAGCTTGTGGCAATTGCCCATGGCCATTTCCAAAATAAGGGACAGCCACAGTTCCCCAAGTCAGAAGGGGGTCACCAAAATGATCTTGGAAGACTCCTGAATCTTCAGAAGTATCCTGGAGATTAGTGAAAAGGGCAGTAAAGCATACAGGAACATTCCTGTAAAAGAAAAGGCATCTGTCTTCTAGGCCTTCTTGCATGAAGTCTTGGAAAAGAATTTTGCCAGCTGTTGGTACAGAGAAGAGGCAAACAGGTCCACTTGAGGAACTACCCCACAGGGGAATCAAATAGTGGAAGACTCCCTGATCTAGTTTCCATTTATAAGTCTCTGCTCTAGTCCTGCTCAGCTTGCCTGCCACAGTTTTGCTCTGAAAGAATGTAGGATGTCAGTAGAGTGAGATTGTGCTGTGAAGCTATATCCCAAGCTAACATGCTCTAGGCTGCAAAGGGGATACATGACTTTGCTCCTTCCTTGTTGATGTACCACATGACTGTAGGTATAGTCAGACACAACTTGAAGAGGTCCCAAAGATGATTCAGAAAGTTGTATGCCTTTGATCAGGACAAACGTCTGTTTGATATTAATGTACTTGCATCTGCACTTGTGTCCCATACTCCCTGCACTGCTATCCCAACTGAAACTGCTCCCAAAGCAAAGTCCAAGGCATCTGCGTTGACTGACTGCTTTGGGACAGGGAAGGAGGGAGAAGGCATATCTGATCTAAGAATATCTGCCATCTCCCACAAATGATTTCTCTTCTTACAAACTCCAGCACTGGGATTTGAAAAGACAACGGGTGCTGGTGCTGAGACCAGAGATATTTCAGACTCCACTGTATCTACTTAATGTGGAATCTTAAGAGTATCATAAGAATAATAGATACAATGGGACCAAACTACTAAGGTATCTCCTCATAGTGACTGAAGTTTGATTGGCAAATCTTAGAAATAAATCTACATCTATAACTGGAGCTAGACACTTTGTGAACACTCTTGGTGCAGTGGATAGCCCTAAGGGTAAAGCAGAGAACTGAACATGATCCAGACACAAAACCTTAAAAGTCTGAAGTCTGGATGAACAGGGATGTGATGAGCATCTTTTAAGTTTAGTCTTACCAAGAAACTTGAAAAAGGGAGAAGATGCAACAGGTTGTGAAGTTATATCATTTTGAACTAGGGCACTACCACAAACAGGTTTAGGAAAGACAGATGCAGAACTGGTCTCCAAGCATTTTCTTTCTTGGGCACTAGCTATAATCCTTCCCTACCTGGAAAGCATGTGATGAGGGACCTGTGGAAACAAAGAATCTGATCTGTAGGATAGGGAATTACCCCCTTGGAAAGGGGGTATTTTCTCCCACTGCAATATGTAACCTTGATGAATGATCTTCAGAACCAATCTGTCTGAAACTACCTGTTGTCAAAGACAAAAATGAAGATTCAGACTTTCTGCAAGAAAAAAAATAGTGTGGCAGGGTGGGATATTACATATTCATTCCAAATTGTTTTGTGGGAGATTCAATGCTTCTTTTTGGAACCCCTTTCCAATTTCTTCTTAAACATCTGTTTATTATTTTATTGAAATGGTTTATTCTACATTTTGCCAAAACTGGATGAGGAGTTACAGAATCCCTTAGAAATTTTGAAAAAGGAGGGGTGACACTTTATCTGAGAGGATGTAAAATTAACAAGTTATGTACTCACCATGCTGTTCCAAGAGTTGTCCATTTTCATTCTTCCTCAATTGACAGGTCTCAGACCAGACTTGGCTGCTTTTACCAGATCTTCTAGAGTTCCTCCACTTACCCATAATGCCCCAACCTAACATACCACAGATCAAGTTTGCTCCCTTTAAAGATAAAGGGAAAATACCTTAAAGGAAACACTAAAGGATAGAATAAGAAAGATAGCTACAGCTGAAACAAGGAACAGCATTCCCAAAGAAAAACTTAGGTCTTCCCAAATATAAAGGGAAGGGGCAGGTGGGTGGGAAGTTGAAGAATGAAAATGGACAACACAGATTGAACATTATGGTGAGTACAGAACATTTTAATCTGATGTTCTCATTAATTCCTCAACCGATACGAGTGTCCCCAGATAGTTGAACCTTGAGTGGCCCTCTTGGAAGGATATTCTGGATTACACAGGAACTCTGTTCCTGGAAACCGTATCAAATTTGTAATGAGCAATAAAAGTATGAACATTATTCCAAGTGACAGCTGCACAAAAGTCATCTATGGAAGCTTGACCAAAAACTAAAAACACCACAGACTTCATGGAATGAGCTCTAGGAGGCTTAGGCAAGGATAATCTCTTACTTTAGACAAAGGAGATAATCAGTTAACCACTTGGCCATTGCAACTTTGGAAACTGGCTTGTCCAGTCTGTTAGGAGATAACTAGACAAACTGGTCAGTTTTCCTGAAATTCTTGGCTCTATGCAGATAAAAGCAAGGTTATTTGTGCACATCCAAAATTAGAAGTTATGTACTCACCATAACGTCCCATCTGAGTAGGTATTTCATTCGTCTGCAACCTGTGGGCCTCAGATCCGACCGGCAGCTTTCCAAGCTTCAAGATCTGAGCTCTTAGCTCCTCCCCTCTACCCACAATCCCCAGTCACCACCACACTACCTCAGATTGGTTTTGCTGTATCACCTGAAAAAACCTATAATAAACAGGTTCAGATATTCTCAAGAATCATAAAAGATCCTAGAAACCCGATACAGGTTAGGGGGATCACAGGGGGGGATGGTTGCAGACAAATGAAGTACCTACTCAGATGGAACGTTATGGTGAGTACATAACTTCTAAATCTGGAGTAGTTACTTCATTTGTTCTGCAACCTGTGGGACAGAGTCCCCTGCTACCTAAACAAAGAAGCCTGGGTGGTCTTATGGAAGGATATTCCGAAGCACCGCGGAGCCAAAGGATGCCCTGCTTCTAGATATCATGTCCAGCTTATGAGAAATAAACGTACGAGCAGAAGACCAAGTGGCTGCTGAACATGTCGTCCAACGGCATCCTGGACCAGAAGGCTGCAGAAGTTGCGATGGACCTTGTGGAATGTGCACGAATTTTAAATGGGGTTGTTTTGCCCGATGCCTTATAAGCTTGAGAAATACATTGACAAATCCAATTAGCCAGTGTCACTTTGGATATAGGTTTTCCCATGGATGAAGGAGCAAATGACACAGAGTTGATCAGCCTTACGAACGTCTTTTGTCCTGTGCAGGTAAAAACACAACTGTCTATGTACATCTAGTGTATGCAACATGTATTCTCCCTTATTTTGAAAATTTTTGAAAAACACTGGCAGATTGATAGTCTGATATTTGCCACAGATGCCACTTTTGGTAAAAAAGACGGGTTAGTCCAGAGAGAGACTCATTGTGGAAAATAAGATAGGGAGGTTTCATGCACAAAGCTTGGAGCTCCGAAACCCTTTTAGCAGAAGTTATGGCTACCAAGAATGCTGTTTTCCAGGACAGAAAATTAAGGGGTACAGAAGCTGCAGGTTCAAAAAGAGGTTTCGTTAAGGCTTGCAGAACAAAAGTCAAGTCTCAAGGGGGAGTCACGGATTTCTCCAGTGGCTTGAGAAGGAAAATGCCACGCAAGAATGTCTTACACAATTTTGTAGACGCTAGAGATCCTAATCCATCTCCCACATGAAAATGGGATATTGCTACCAACTGTACTTTTACCGTTGATGCACTGGCCCCTTGTTCAAAAATCATGGACAAAAAATCCAAGACTGTAGGAATTGGAACAGTAAAGGGGTTGAGACCTTGGCTGTTAGCCCAGATAGAAAATCATTTCCACTTGCTAGATTTTCCTGGTGGACGGTTTATGAGCCGCTACCAGAATAGTTTTCACTGGTGATGAGATACCGGGAGTCCTTAACATTAGTGGAACTGGATCAACCAAGCCGCGAGCTTGAGGTTTACCAGGTTCGGTGTTGGGCACCCCGTTGGGTGCGATATCAGATCTGGAATGGGATCCAGGATTAAAGGGGAGGAGAGACTGAGACTGCAGGTATGGAAACCAGATTTGATGAGGCCAGAATGGGGCTATGAGGATAATTTTGCTCCCCAACCATGCGGCTTTCTGAATGAACTTCGCCATGAGCGGAAGCAGGGGGTAAGCATAGAGTAGACCGGGAGGCCAAGCATGAATTAGAGCATCTCTGGGGCTCTCCCCTTCTGGGGGAAGAACTCGCTGCATTTTGTGTTTTGGGGGGTAGCAAAAAGATCGCAGTGAGGCCAACCCCACTTGTGGAAAATTTCCTTCGCAACTTTTGGATTGAGACCACTCGTAAGGACTGAGAATTACTCGACTCAATTTGTCCGCCAGAATGTTGGATCGTCCCGGAATGTGCATTGCTATCAGAAAGCGGTTGGTGGATATCGCCCATTCCCAAACTCTCATGGCTTCTTGACAAAAAGGGTAGGATCTGGTTCCCCCTTGTTTGTTTATATACCAGACCACTGACATTGTCTGTATTGCAATCGTTCCTAGAGGTAGAAGGTCTTGGAGAGCCTGCAATGCTAGAAGCACCGCCCTCATCTCGAGAACATTTATGTGCAAGGTGGTCTCCGACAAGGTCCACGTACCTTGGCCGTTTCTGCCCAAACAATGCCCCCCCACCTTAGGCGAGAAGCATCTGTGGTTAACGTGGCCTGGGGGGGAGGGGTCACAAAGGGTCTCCCTTGCCTGAGTTCTGGGGAGTGAAGCCACCAAAGGAGGGATTCCCTGCAAAACCTGCTCAGGGGGATGGGAGTGTTCAATGGGTGGAGTAACAGTGACCATTGAACTTGGAGTGTCCACTAATATACGCATCCTTAGGCGAGCATGGAGAGAGAGAGGCCGATAGCCACTGCCATCGAGCCTAGTGCTCTCAGGACTAACTCTGCCGGCGGAGCTTTGGTGCGAAGAAGAGCCAAAACTTGGAATGAGAGGCTGGACAGCCTGTCAGAGGTCAAGAAGGCCCGAGAAGATTGGGAGTCTAGCCTGGCTCCTATGAAATCTAATGCTTGCACAGGATGAAGAAAAGACTTCGGTATGTTGACTGAAATGCCCAAGCTGTCAGCAAGACAGAGAAGATAGCCACTCGCAGTACAAAGTTGATGCCTGTTGGTTGCTGTGAGGAGCTAGTCATCTAGGTACGGAGAGACCCTTATGCCCTGAAGCCTCAGGTGGGCTGCAACCACTGCCATGACTTTGAACACCCTGGGGGCTGAGGTGAGTCCGAACGGAAGGACCCTGAACTGGTAATGACTGGCCCCTAGCCGGAAGCAGAGGAACCTCCTGGACCGTCTGTCCATTAGAATGTGGTAGTACACATCCTTGAGGTCTATAGAGCACATCCAGTCATTCTCCTGCATTAAGGGGAGAATAGATTGTAGAGTGACCATCCGGAACTTTTCTTTGGGGACAAACATGTTCAGGGCGGACAAGTCTAGAATGGGCCTGAGGTCCCCCATCTTTTTTGGCACTAAAAAAAACCTTGAGTAGTATCCCGATCTGGATTGGTCTGGGGGGGACCCACTAGATGGCTCTTTTTCCTAACAAATTTGAAATCTCTACGGTCGCCGCCTCTCTGATTGGGTGGGACATCGAGGAGGCGACCACCTGTGGGAGGACGAAATAGGAAGGGAATTTTATAGCCTCTGGATACAATTTGGAGCACCCATCGATCATTCGTGATGGACTCCCACATTGACAAGGGCTTCGTTAAACGCCCCCGACTGCCTCCAGAGCTGGACAGTCAGGTAAGCCCTCAGGGCTGCTGCGCGGGTCTCTCTGAGAAAAGCTCCCTAGACCCAAAGTTACGTGGTCCCCCTCTGCCTCTGGGCCGGTGTCCACCCTGCCCTCCTCTGCCTCTGGAGGGCACGGAGTCCGAAGCTGGATAGGATTGCTGAGACTTGTGGAACCACAGCTTCTTTTGCCCCCTCTGATTCCTTGAGAAGGAACATTGGGGGCTCGAGAAGTGGACACAGCAGAGAGCGTCTTCCCATCCTTCTCACTTTGGACTAGTGTATCGCGTACGGTCTTGCCAAAAAGCGAAGAGCCGTCAAAGGGTGCGTTCGCGAAGGACGCCTTGAAAGGTTCCACGAAATTACAAAGGCGGAGCCAGGCGTGGCATCTCAAGACACCTGCCCCGCTGGCCCTTGTGGCTCCCTCCGTAGCATAAGACAGTAGCCGCATGGATGTATTTGAAATGGACTTGAGTGGCCATACGAGTCGAGAACACAGTTTTGTCCTCGACAGACATGGACTCTGGTGGAGCTGCAGTGTATTCCTTGATCAAATCCCGTTGCAGCCTGATGACATGCGCCATACAATTCAGCGCCCTCACGGAGAAGGTTGCTGAAGCAAAGGTCCGCTTCCCTATATAGTCCAGCGCCCGGGACCCCTTGTCCGGCGGGTGGACTGTGGAGCTCTCCTGGGAGAGTTCTTAGTGGCAGCAGCCACCATGGCATCAACTGGAGACCCTTTGGCCCAAGCCTGCCTACCTGAAGGGGGGCTAAGGATTTTATCCGGCCAGCATGGGATAGGCTCCACGGTGTCGGGTTCCTGCCAAGCCCTGGTAGTCAGGAGATCTACCAGGGGATCTGCCGGTGGGGACACCCAGGAGGTAGATGGGCCTGCTTCAAACGCCTCCAGAAATACGGACTCAGAGGAGGGTTTTTGGGCAGACTACCCCCAATACACATTTCCATGTTGTCTCCAAAGGAGACACTCGGGGGTGACCTTGGGGAACCCTCCCTTTCCTCTAAGTCCGTATTTGTGGTGACGGACTCGGGGGAGTCCATGTGCCTCCTTTAACACGTCAGTTTATGAGGCACCTCCTCTGTGGGACTATCAGAAGAGGGCTCATCAACGGCCTCTTGTTCCTCTGAGGGAACCAACTGGAGGGTCTGAGCAGGCTGTCCCGATGGAAGGATGATGGAAGGTAGACTCGTATGCAGTGAGGGAGCGGAAGGATCCAGAGTCGGGGACCTGGAAGACCTCGACAGTACCCTCTCCACTACCTCCAACGCCGAGGGAGAACTACTCTCTTCCGGCCCCTACAGCAGTCTCCTCGGCTCCGAGATAGGGATCGGGGTCGGATCCGAAAGGGAGGTGGCTCTCCGACATAGGCGGCGCCAAAGATGCACCCGCTCCCACGGATCCAACGCCTGGCCCACGGCCCCGAGAACTCGGATCAGAGATACTCGAGGGTATGGTCAGCGTCGAAAAGGCTTGGGCCACCGGCGCTGACAAAACCCCGGCTCCAAAAGGGCCTGGATCCGAAGACTCCAAAACCCGGATCCGGGTTGAAGGAGAAATCGGGGCAAATATTGAAGCTACACTCCCCCCCCCCCCCCTGTGGAGGGGGAGGCAAGAGCACCCCATCTGCATTTGGGTCTGCAAAAACCGAGGCATCATCCTGTCCATATAGGCGGAGACCTAGTAGATCTAGAGGAGGTCAGAGGCGGGCCTGGAAGGCCACCTAGACTACCTCAAGGGTGATAGGAGCTCCTCCTCCGGCGAGAAGGAAGGAGATCGGAGCCAAGAAGGAGAAGATCTGGACACCCTCGGAGGTGATTTAACAGTCTTCGAAGGCGGAGCAGAGGGATGAGGCTTGGCTCGCCTCGTGTCTGTGCTTCTCCCTGTGCTTTTCCCTAGAAGGGGAAGGCTGAACTTCCCTCGTACTCAAGGCAGTAGTGGGAGGTTGAGTCCCAGCCTGAGTCGAGGGAATCAGGGGTGCCAAAGCTACCTGGGCAGCCTGCACCTTGGAGGGAGAGGAGGAAGAGGCCTCCTCCGGGGGAAGCAATCCCGCCAGAATAAGCCTGTTCCTCCTGTCCCTCACAGCCCGGGGGTTGAAGGCTGCGCAAACCTGACAGTCTGAAGACAAATGGACAACCCCCAGGCATATAACGCACTGAGTGTGGCCATCAACTGGGGAAAGCTTATGGCCACACCCAGTGCACTTTGAAAAAATAGCTTTATGGCCTTTGGCCATTTTCCTGACACATACTCACACGCCCAAACACCTAGGGGAGGGTTAACTGAATAAAACGCAATCCCGAAAATAAAAAAAGGGCAGAGAAACACTCACTCTTCTTTTTAACTTGTTAAAGTTAAGAAAATTTCTTGAAAAAAATTAACTTCCCTGTTACTAAGCTCAGGAGCTCTTCTCAAGATGCTTGTGATTCAAGCCGCGGCAAAAATGATCTGAGGTAGTGTGGTGGTGACAGGGGATTGTGGGTAGAGGGGAGGAGCTAGGAGCTCGGATCTTGAAGCTTGGGAAGCTGCCGGTCAGATCCGAGGTCGGATCTGAGACCCACAGGTTGCAGAACAAATGAAGTAACTACTCCAGATGATGGAGCATGTACTCTGTTTAAAAAGTTTGAAAAGAAACCTGGGAGGTTAATGTTGTACTCAGATGCTTCCCTAGGCAAAAAAAGATGGGTGGGTCTGTAAGGATAGCCTGTCTTTGTGGAAAAAGTACAGTTGTGTACCTACCATAAATGTAGATATTTGAGTGTATACATGTTGCAGTCATTACACTTGGGTTATCCTGCTGGCAGGCTACCTGCAGTTGGCCTGAATTCCAAAGTCTTGCTGTCGCCTCCTCCCTGACGTCAGTGCACCAGGAGTATAAGAGATGCAGCAGACGCCATTTTCTTCAGTTTTTCTTGCCCCAGATGTCAGGTGCCCCCAAAAGGGTAGGCTAAAAATTATGCCAATAAGCATGCATGCACTACAGTAATCATTTCCTTCATCTACAAGCAAATACACCACACATAGGTTGCATAAAATAGAGAAGTACAGATAAGTCCCAGCAAAGTAAAGGGGGATGGTGGGTAACCTGTACTGCAACAGTGAATACACTCAACATCTACATTTATGGTAGGTACACAACTGTACTATGTTCGTGTTTCACTGTTTCAATCATTACACTTGGGTTGAATCCCAAAGCTGAGGATGGGCGACTGGGGCTAAGGATTAGGAGAGGCTATGAGGCCCTGCAGAACTGCAGTGGCGAAGCCTGCTCTGGATTTAGAAGAGAGAGGTAAGTGGTAGTGCTTTGTAAAAGTGTGCACTGAGCTCCAAGTTGCAGGCCTCCAAGATGTCTTTGGTTGGTACTCCTCTGAGGAAGGCTGCTGAAGTGGCTGCTGCTCTGGTTGAATGTGGCCTAATGCCCTTAGGCTCTGATTTGCCATGCTACGAATAGCAGAAATGAATGCAGTGGCCTATCCATTTTGAAATAGTCTGGTTTGAGATGGCCTTTCCTTGTGATCCTGCAGCATATGCCACTAAATGTTGCTCAGTCTTTCTGAAAGCTTTAGTTCTGTCCAAGTAGAAGCGTAGCTGTCTGTGTATGTCCAAAGAATGCAGAAGTCTCTCACCCTTATTCTGTGGGTTTGGATAAAAGGTAGGCAAATGAATGGTTTGGTTAAGGGCCACAATGGACACTACCTTAGGCATAAATGTCGTGTTTGTCCTCCGAAAAACCCTGTCTGGATGGAAAATGAAAGGTTCCACAGCCATGAGTGCTTGTAACTCACTCGTCTTGCACATGTTATTGCTAGGAGCAGAGCTGTTTTCCAGGATACGAATTTTATATCAGCTGTTGAGGCTGGCTCAAAAGGAGGCAGTGTGAGTTTTTTCAAGACATAATTGAGGTCCCATGCAGGTATTGGTGCTCTCCTTGGAGGTCTTATGTTTTGGCCCCTCTGAGGTACTGCCTTATTAATGGATGAGAAAAAATAGGTGGTTTCATATTGTAATGGGCTGAAATGGCAGAGGCATGTATCTTAATTGATGAAAAGGATAGGCCTTTGTCCAGCATCTCAGTTAAGTATTGTAAAATCTGAGGAATATTTGGTACAAACATGTCAATTCCTTTTGCCTGGTTCCAAGCACTTCCATTTTTCTGCATAAGATTTCCTGGTACTGGCCTTCTGGCCTCCAAAATAACATCCATCACTGCTTTAGAGAGAGGAGTGTTCTGAATGACTACATTATCCGCCATGCTGCCAGATTTAAGGTCCTGAGTTGGCTGCGCAGGATCGGATTGTTTTGTTGGGTCAGTAAGTGAGGAATTTGGGGTAATGCCCAGGCTGGACCTTGAGACAAGTTCTTTAGGATTGGGTACCAGTGCTGGAGGGTCTGGGGCAATCATTTTTGGCTTCTCGTCTGACTTTTAGGAGTACCTTGGGGAGGACAGGCAGTGGAGGAAAGGCATATACTGTTAGGGTTTTCCAGCTGAAGGATAGGGCATCCACTTTCCATGCTTGCTTGTGATAAATCCTTGTGCAGAATCTCTGTAGTTGGCAGATGTGAGGAGAGGCAAATAGATCTGTCTGGGTATCCCCATTTCCTTATCATGCTGAAGACTTGTGGATCCAGTTTCCACTCGTGGGGATCCATGAGGTTTCTGCTTAGTTCATCTGCCAGAGTATTTACCTTTCCTGGCAGGAATTGTGCTTGCAGGTGAACTGGATAAGTCAATGCTGTGTCCCACAATGTCATGGCTTGTCTGCAGAGGGGGTAGGAATGTGTGCCTCCCTACTTGTTTATGTATCACATGACTGTAGTATTGTCAGTCTATCAGTAGTTGTCCTGGATGAAGTAGATCTTTGAAAGCAGTCAGGGCATTCTGAACAGCTAGCATCTCTTTTTGATTGATATGAAGATGCATTTGGCTTGTGGACCATGTGCCCTGAATACTCTCCTGCCATGTGGGCCCCCTAGGCATAATCTGATGCATCTGTTGTTAATGTCTGCCTGGCTGTGGTTAAAGTAAATGGCTGTCCCTTGTTGTGGTGACAGGCCTGTACCCACTATCGAAACTCCTGTTGCAGGCAGGGAATGAGGGCATTTCATGTTTCCAGGCTGTGACAATGTTGAGTCACAACACTTTTTAGATACCACTGTAGTTTCCTCATATGCAGTCTTGCATATGGAATTAGCAGAATGCAGGATGCCATGAAGCCCAAAGCCTGCAAAAGTTTTCTTGCAGATAACTGGGTCTTTGTTGTCAACATTTTGAAGTAAGAAAGTCAGTTGCCTTTGTCTGGAGTGAGATAAGCCATCTGGGCATTTGTATTTCAGCTTTCACAGAGGAATATTATCTCTTGAAAAGGCACTAGTTTTGATTTTATTTACCGTGTACCCTAGGCAAATTAGTAATCTTTTTACAAACGCCAGATGCTTCAGTAGAATGTCCTTGTTCTCTGCTTGAATAAGGCAGTCGTCCAAGTAAGGATATATTTGAATTCCTCTGTCTGCAAAATGCAATTACTGGAGCCAGGCATTTTGTGAAGACCCTGGGCGCAGTAGAAAAGCCAAAGGGTAGTGCAGAGAATTGGTAATGCATTGAGCCAGCTATGAATCGGAGGTATCTTCTGCAAGATTGTCTGATTGGGACATGCAGGTATGCCTCTTTTAGGTCCAAAGTTACAAGCCAAGCCTTGCCCAGCATGGGCAGAAGCTGCTACAGAGTCAACATTTTGAATTTTGGAATGTCCAGAAATGTGTTTAGACTGGACATGTCCAGTATTGGTCTCCAGGCTTTGTCCTTTATGGGTACCAATAAAAGTCTAGAGTAAAATCCTTGTCCCTGCTCTTGCTGTGGTACTCGCTGAATGGCCCTCATGTCCATGAGGGATGAAACTTGCTTTTGTGCCTCTGCCCATTGATTGTGTGGCAGGTCTGGCATACCTTTTGCCCTTGGCAGGGTGTGAAAGTGGAACCTGTAGCCCTGTGACACTATATTAAAGACCCATTTGTCCTGGGTGATAATGTGCCAATTTTGTGAAAAAAGTGCTAGTTTTCCCCCTAAGGGGGCTGCCAACAGACAAGTGCTTGGTGCTGGCAGAAGAAAGTCATTGCGACTGTTTCCTGTATGGCTGTGATTTGTCTTCTCCGCTTTTGGAGGTTGGAGCACCCCATTGTTTAGGCCTGTATGAGCCTTGGGGCTGGGATCTGCCGCTGGAGTGTCTGTATCTGCCTCTTTGTGGCCTGACACTGGAAAGGACCAATTCTTTGTAGGCCAGTTCCTGCTAAATCTGGGTGGCTGAACCTGTAAGAAATCCTTGACTCTTTGCATAGATTTTGCTTTGTCCATTTTCTAACACCTCTTCTGCTTTAACACCAAAGTATCATGCTGTAATGGAACATCTAATAATTTTGCTTTAACATGATCAGGCAGATTCTGTTCCTTTAACCAAGCATGCCTCCTAATGACAGAACCTGTAACAGTGGCCCTGCAGGAGGCCTCCAGAGAATCAAAACCACATTGCAAAGTATGCTTTCCTACTTGTTCAGCTGCATGCAATAAATCCTGCATTTCTGTCCATTCAGAATTTGACATTTTCTGTTTAAGCAGTGACATTAAATATTGCTGATATTTAAGCATATGAAACTGACAACTCCAAGGTAGCAGAAGTGTAAATGTTTCCCCCATCTGTCCAGTGCCCTTGAATCCCTGTCAGAGGGGATAGGGTTTTTTGCAGTGGAAGCCTTGACCCCTTTGGGACCCTGAGAGATAGTTGGGTTTTTATATAGAAATTTATGTGAATCTGGGACGCTGTAGTATCTGTCTGGCTTAACAGGTGCTGCAGGTAGAGAGTTAGGAGACAGGCCAGACTCTGAAAATACCTCATCTACAATGTCTAAAACAGGAGGAATAGCAAGGGGCCTGTGCGGAGGTAGCAAAAGGAAGTCTGAGCCTTTTCTTAGATTGAGTAATCTTGGCTCTCCCAGTGGAAGTGCTCCCTCATGGTATGCAGGGTCTCCCCAAAAGAATAATCCTCAGGAAAAGAGGCTGAAGGGATAGATTATTCAGCATCAGAATCCTCATAGGGAGGAAGAGAGTATTCCTGTTCAGAAGAGGAGTCAGAGGAAATGGAAACCTGATCTGAAGATTCATATTCTGTCTCTTGCCTAGGCCTCTTATCAGGAGGGGGATGGGAACCCCTGATCAAAGTAATTAGGTCTTCAGCCATTTTAAGCATCTGTTTTTTAGGCATGGAGGCCTGTCCATGGGATTGCTGCACTTGTTTCTTTGTCTTTAGAGGTGCTTTAGTCTTTGCCTTTGAAGCTATAGTGGTTTTTACATACAACTGTGTAGGCCTGAAAACACCCTCAGAAGCAGATGCCTGCTTAGCGGCTCCAGACCCATCAGAGGGCCCAATACCTTGAGATTACAGCGGCCTAGCCAGCTCGTGGGAGTCGGAAGCAGCCTGTGGCTCTGAGGTAGCAGGCGTTAGGGGCTGCAAAAGCGCCTCTGAGAACCAGCGACCGGCTTAGAAGAAGCCTAGTCAGTTTTGGACCTCTGATGCCCGTCCTTTTTTTTCCTTGCGTTTGTGAATTGCGGTAGTTGGATGGCTATCCGATAACATTGCGTAATTAGATCTTCGGCCAAAGTAGTGAAATGCAAAATCGTACCGACACTTAGTGCGTTGGTTAAATCTAGCACAAAACCTGCAATTAGCAATGTCATGATCAGGACCTAGGCAAGGAATGCAATAAGAATGGAAGTCCTTATGAGGTATTTGCTTCCCACAAGAAATACAATTAACTTTTTCTGACATCAGTCTGGAGCAAGAAAAAAGTTTCCCCAATGGAGTACTTAGCTTTAAATGAAGACTTTGGATCTGAAATTCGAATAAGAAAATCTCAGGTGAAGGCCGACCGGCACCTGCCAACTGCTTTTGCTTTGGGCACCGCACGACAAGAAAGTGAAGAAAATGGCATCGGCTGCATCTTTTATACCTCTGGCACACGGACATCAGAGAGGAGGCGACAGCAACCAATGCCGGACCAAGACTTTGGAATTCAGGCCGACTACGGGTAACCTGTCAGCAGGATAACCCAAGTGTAATGACTGCAACAGTGAAACACTATGAACATCAGGTAAGGAGATTTAGAGGACAAAGCCTGGAGTTCAGATATTTGTCTAGATGATGCGATAGCAACTAGAAAAATGGTTTTCCAGACAAAAATTTTAGACCTGACCAGGCTGAAGATTCAAAGGGAGTTTGGGTCAGGGCCGGAAGCACAATAGTTAAATCCCAAGGAATAGGATTTTATCGGAGGTCCAAGTAAAATGATCCCTTTGAGAAAAGCTTCACATAATTTAGAAGTTAAGGTAGAGTTATTTTCTCCTAGGTGGAATTTTGAAATGGTGGTCAGCTGGACCTTAATAGTAGAAAAGCTAGGTCCTTCATTGAAAATTGAAGCTAGAAAATTATAACTGGTAAAGGGGCAGAAAGAGGGTCCAGATCCCTGTTAATATCCCAGAATACAAATCTTTCATTTACTTCTATAGCTCTTTCTAGTAGAAGCTTTTTTGGGAAGATAAGCTGTCATACCAGAGAGGAGAGCCTGGGCTGTCTAGCAATTAGTGTAACTAGAGAAATCATACCATCAGTTTGAGGCCTGTTATGTCCAAAAGAGTCATACCTGTCAGGTGAGACAGGAGGTCTGGAATGAGTTCCAGTATCCAGGCAATGAGAATAACTGTAGTCTTCCAACTCAAGTGCTTTCTGAAGGAATTTGGGAATGAGAGGTAAAGGTGGGTAAGCATGAAGAATACCAGAGGGCCAATCTTGGACTACAGCATCTCTCAGCAACTCCCCCCATTGGTAGGGTAAGGACAAAGAACCTGCTGCACTTGAGGGGAGACATGAATAGGTTGAAGCATGGTTAGCCCAACTGGTGGAAAATTCTCAGTTACTGGGACACTGACAGACCACTCCTGAGGCATCAGAACTGATCTGCTTAGTTTTGTCTGCAATCATGTTGGCTTTCCCCAGTATGTGCACTGCTATTAGAAAGCAACTGTAAATGATCATGGACTGCCACACTTAGTGCTTCTCAACAAAGCAGAGTCTGTTCATCTGTGTATACCAGACCAGGGATATATTGTCCATCTGAATAGCAATTATCCTGGAGGGAAGAATATCTTGAAAGGCCTGCAACACTGGGGACTGTTCTTATTTCCAAGACCCTGACATGCATCTTGGCCTCTGCGAGGGACCACCTACCTTGGACTGTCCTTCCCAAATAATGCCCCCCACCACAGCTGGGAGGCATCTGTGAGCACAGGAAGAACAAATGGATGGTCTTCAGAGAGATCGTTTGAATTAATCCAAAGGCATCTTAAACACTGGTTTGATCTTGACTGGAGCAGTTAAAGGGTGTTGAAAAATGGAATACTGGACTGAGTGTCCACTAAGGAATTCATATATGAAACCTGGCTAGAGGAATGAGAATGATAGCAGCTGTCATGGATCCCAAGGCTTGTAATTAGTCATACATGGAGAGGAATGTTGAATTATTTTCCTGACCTGGGATCAGAGTATCTGGATTCGAGCTGGAGGAAGAGAGGCCATCTGATCCTGTCCAGCTGAGCACCTATGAATCCCAGACTCTGTAGGTGTGAGCTACAATTTGCTGTAACTGACTAATGCTTAAATGGAACAGCACAGCTGGAGCAAATAGTCCCTTGCCTGCAGAAGATGCTTGGTTGGGACAGTTATGAGCCAATTGTCTAGATATGGAAACATGCAGAATACCAGCAGGCTCAAGTGAGCTGCTACCACTGACATGCATTTGGTAAACAACCTGGGGGCTGTGGTGAAACTTAGTGTGTTCTGAATTGGTAATGACTGGCTTCCAGCCAGAAGTGCAGATATCTTCTGGGGCACCTGCTCATTTTGATGTGATAGGATGCATCTTGAAGATCTATTGAGCACAGTCAATTATTTCACAACAGAGGCAGAAAGGATTGAACTGTGACCATCCAGAACCTTGAATAGTGCAATAACTGGTTCAGTTTGGCGAGATACAGGATGGGTCTCAAGTCCCCATCTTCTTTATCCCTAAAAAAATCTTGACTAGGTCCCTGATCCTTTCTGGTCTGGGGGGACCTCCTGGATAACACTTTCTGGGAGCTCTTTTCCGTTTCTGAAACTGCTGCTTCCCTCCGATCAGGTGGAACCATCAAGGATTCTTTTCATTCTTGTGGGGGGGAATTTGGGAAAAGGTACAATATAACTTCTGGATATAATTCTCTGCACACAGGTTCTTTGGTGCAAAGACAAAATGGCCCAAATGCCTCCAGAGAAGAGAGCAGAAATACCTCTTTTCCAGAGTGCTGATAGGGTTTCTCAGAGAAGAAAGTCTCAAACTCTGATTCTATGGGCCTTCTGTTAGAGTCCCCCCTCTGTCCCTGGGAGAACTACCTCTTCAGGAGTCTTGAAAAGAATCCTGGGGTTTATGGAACCACATCTTTCTCGCTCTTCATTGATTACAGGAAAAACATCTTTGAGGGGGTAAAAAAAATAAAAATCCCTCAGGCAGATAGGGTCTTTCCTTACATCTGCAGAGTATGTCCTTCACTTTAGGGCCAAATAAGAAAGATGCCCTCAAAGGGATTATTGATGAATGGAGTAAGAGGGCTCCACACAGTCACATCCAGGCAAGTCTCCTAATGGCTATGCCTAAATCCACCTCCCATGGGGTACCTTCATGGGAGATCCACCTCATGGACATCAGATATAGACTTATGGGCAGCCAGTTGAGTGGAGACTATTTTGGTCCTTGGCAGACATGGACCCAGAATGAGATTTGGAGAGTTCTCTAGTCAAAACTCTTTGTAATCTTGTACAACGTGCCAGGGAATTCAATGACCACAAAGAAAGTCACTGAAAAGTACATGTGCTTACTAAAGCTGTCCAAGGCCCTGGACTCCCTAAGGGATGGACAGAAGAGCTCTGCTCCACAAGCTCTGTTCTGGTGGCCGCTGCCACAAACATGACATTAAGTGGGACTCCCTTGCTCTAGTGTTCCAGTCTGGACGTTTAGGGATGTGCTTCACAGTATCAGGTTCCTTCCACACCAGGTGAGAAATGAGATCTACAAGTTTGTCAGCCAGGGGAGTCACCCAAGACATAGCTGGGCCAGACCTAAAAGCCTCCAGAAACACTGAATCCTCTTGGGAAGGGGTATCTAAGACCAACTACCTTTCTGTTTTGAGAGCTCCAGAATATCTCCAAACAAGATGTCTTCAGGTGGAGATCTGGGGGACCCTTTCCCCTCAATCAAAATCAGTGCCCATCCATGACAAATTCCTGAGGGGACTCTAGGTGTCTCCTTTTACACACGCTCTTCTGATGAACCTCATCTACTGTGTGGTCTGGAGAGGTATCAGAAGAATTGGGGAGTCCTGGGGGGTTGACTGGAGACTTCATTGGGCTGGCTGTCCCAGTGGAATGAAAACAACTGAAGGAAATAAAGTTGATCCGAGAGGGGCAGGGATGTTCTCTCTCTAGGTAGAGAAGACTCTCTCCACAATCTAAGGCAGAGCACTTGGGGAAATTGAAGTCAAACGCAAATGAGCTAATTCCTAAACCACTGGCTCCTGCAATCCCATAAGCACTCTGCTTGAGGAAGATGTTGAATTGATCTGTCCAGCACCAAGGCCCCAAGGGGCAAGGATGGCTCCTATAGCTTCAGAGTATAGTTCCCCTAGATCCAGTGCCAATGCTTTGGCTCTGAGAACCCTCTGGCTGTGAAAGGAATGGAGTCAGAGGACTCAGGAAAGCAAATGGAGTTGAACAGACCATCTTTGGATCTGATAAAGGACATCCCCAAGGCTCTTGGATCCAAAGGCTCCAAAACAGTAGGTCAGATCAGATAACAGAGCTTAAGGTGAAGTAGTCAAAGGTCACCTTATAAATCCTATGGAGCAGAGCAGAGTAACCCCATCGGGATCTGAGGAATTTCCTCATCCTACCCACATCAGCCTCAGATAAACTCCTGGAAGATGTTGAGGATGGAGGTCTTGAGCATCTACTGGGGGACTTTTCCAAGAAGTAGGATGGCAGCATACATATTACCAGATCTGGCAAGGGAGGAGGTGATCACATCTGATGTGATTTTGATGTGGATGGATCTGAGGTGGTCAGATCAGCTTTTTCTGAAATTTTAGGAAGAGGCTCTGACAGAGCCACCAAAGATGTGGGATCAGGCAACCTCTTACGAGATTCCTTATCTTTAGAGCAGAGTCAGGCTTTCCCTTTTCAGTTTTCTTGAGCAGGTATGAAATCCAGCTGAAGTGGAAGGGAGAAGGCTCTTCAAGACTAGTTTGTTCCTCCTGTCTATTAAGAGCCTAACATTGAAGCCAGAGCAAATGTAAGTCTGCATCTAAATATGCAGCTCCTAAAATGCATTCCCTGTTAGCATCTGAGTTTGGTCTTATACCCACAGATTATTCATTTTTTTTTTAAAGCAGGTAGGCTTGTCTGCCATACTGGCCTAACAAAGCTATGGAGAAAAAAAAACTATAAAAGCTACTTATTTTTTAAGGTAATAGAAAAGGATTAAAAAGGAAAACTACCAACAAAGGTAGATAAGAAATACTCCGAGTAGTATGCAAGGAGAAGAGAGGAATCTTAGCAAGGTACCAACAATGGTACAAAGGAGAATTACTGACAAATCTGCAATAATCACTTGGAAAAACCCATACCAAAAACTAAAAAGGTAAACAAGGGAGGTGAGGGGAAAGAAATTTAAAAAAAAAAAAAAAAGAGAAACGTTAGTGAAATTCCCCATTTCCCTAGGAAAACACCCAAAACTCGAGTATCTGCATCTGTAGCTAAATGGAAGCAAACAAGATCCAAGGTATATTAGGTTGGCAGAGCATTATGGGTAAAGGGAAGAGCTCAAGAGTTTGGACCAGAAGATCTGGTAGAAACAGCAAAGTCAGATAGAAGATCCATAAGTTGAGGAAAGAAAACATCAGATCTCATTTTTATCAGGGAGGTTCTGAGAATGCGGCCATGCAAACCTCCTCAAAAAACAGTACCAGTGGCCATAGACCTGGAAGGGGTATTAGAGTCACACACACTAAGCAATGAGTAGTGAACTGTGCATACTTACCAGATTGTTTTCTCAGAGGAAACTGCAGAGAAAACATTCCTTATGCTTTACAACTGGTCAGAATCAACTTTAACATATCAGACTGAGATTTCAAAATTTTGAACAAGTTGAAGCATACACTTTCCATACTTGTCAATTTTCCCATCATTGTAAGACTGGAATTAACTAAATGTTTAGCAGCAGGGGCAGGTTTGGAGTGGAATGAGTGCATCAAATTTTAAAAGACTGAGGAACTTTACAATCTGCCTTTTTTGGGGGCAGCACACAGACTTTCAGAAAATGTCAGACAACCTCCAAAGTGGACTGCTCTCGCAGAATGAGAGAAGGTTCTAGAAATTCTGTTACAGATCATTTTCTGACAGTCTAAGAACCTCAGTCTTCTCCCACTGAAAACCCTAACGTACTTCTGGAAACAGTCTTAGCAAGAGAGATGGGGACAGAGAACCAACCACAAGCAGAATCAGTTTGAATCAGAAATATGATTGGAAATCCCTGCATCTGTCCCCAACATCTTCCAGTTCAGATTCTTGAATGTCTTCAGGAAAGGAGGCATCCCTCTTCTTTACCAGACACCACCTAATAAGAAGGGTCAACAGCCTAAATTAAACATTGAACTAAAGCTGCCTTGTTTAGGGAAATGTGAGGAGGAATAGATAACATGGTTAGTTTTCAGGGTTTTCTTGACAGGAAATATGGGGTCAACAATGCTGCTAATGGCAGCAGCTCTCCAGGGATGTAGACATTATGCCAAAATAGGAAAGGCATTTTTGTCCTGGGAGAAGAGAGTCTCTCCTTGACCACTAAGGGGAGCCCAATAGCCCCAGAGGATATGGCTAACCCAGAGTCTATAGTGGCTGTAGGTGCCTATACCACAGGGATCCTGAGTAAAAGATTGAGTGGTCTAAGTACAACAAATGTCAAGAGAAGCAGCCGACAAACTGCTAGCCTGCTGTGGTAAGCAGGGGGTGTTTTTTTTGTGGCCGGAATAACCATGGGACTGGTAGTTTGTTCCATGGTCAGTCTGAAAATGGTATCTCTTTCCCAGGGAAAACAAGCATCGTTGGTAAAATTAAGTTGTTAAATCACTTTCTCACAAGAGCAGTTAAAAACATTTTAATACACTTTGCCCACTCCAAAATTAAAATAAAACTGGTTGGGAGGGTGGCCTAACGGTTAAGGTGCAAGTACAAGGTGCAGACTCTCACAAGGGATAACTGGCTAGGCTTAAAATGGCTCACAAGGGCAGTTAGCTTAGTACTAATCTATGAACCTATGAACACATCACCAGCACAGTAGAAATGTTTAACAAATTTATATAAGTTTTAAAATGAGGAAAAAATGCACTGCCATTTAAAAGCAAGTCTTGCGACAGTCAGCTAAAACAAACTCCTAGATTAAAAATTAGTTTCCATTTTTTTACGTGGCACTTGTCTGCCCAGCTAAGGAGCAACACCAGCCAACCATCAATGCTTGAAAGCCTGGAAAGGATCACTCATCAATGCCAGAAAATCTCTGAAGAGCTTAGTACTGAACCATGTGATTTTTAGACAGCTCAGATGTTTAACAATTTGAGCACATGGAAGGTGCCCTTAAACTTTGGAAACTGGCAGGATATAACCCATATTGCCAAGGCTATGCTACTATGATAATCAAGCTGTCCTGAACTCCCTTAAGCAGGCAGGGTTTAGGGTAAAGGCCCCCAAAATCAAAACTATGAAGACCAAAGCAAACTACTATCTGCAATCTATTTTGGCATTTGCCACAAGTAGCATTTATCAAGTATTTTATTTTACATAATTACCACTGGTGTCAGTAGAAACAAAGTGCACAGAGAGCCTGATGGTACAGTGGCACTATTTGCCTACACTGCCAGACAGGTGCAGTGAGGGGAAGCAGGAGTGCTAGAGACACTTACCTTCACTGCAGGGGGCTTCCAACTATCCTAGTGACCCACTGAGATATATAAATGAACTGTTGCAGACATGAACAGTTTTCATACATAACATCTGCACCAACAGTAAAGGTATGAATGGTCTGCATTTTCCTCACAAAGAATGCCAACTATTCCTGACATACTGCGTATTGTGAAGCTGGAATGGTCATCAAATTCACTGTACAACAGGGTGGACCCTGTACTTTGGATGAATCAGCCACCACTAACCAACAGTCTCCATCCCCTCAGAGAAGGGGAAGTATAAAAAAGAAAACTAGACAAGACACATGAAAGGGAGAACAAATGGTCTACAAAAGCAATTCCAAAAGTCAGAGGAGAAATGGATGAAAGAAAAAGTACAGTTGTGTACACTTACCATATAGATATTAGAGTGTATTTACTGTTGCAGTCATCACACTTGCCCTCAGTCAGCCCGAATACCAGAGACTTTGTATTTCTGCATCCGATGCTGTCTCTCCAGGACTGATGTCAGGTCATCAGGGATATAAAAACAGGCAGCCAATGCCATTACATTGGTTTTTCTTGCCCCATATGTCAGGAGCCCTCCAAATAGGGGGTAAAATATGGTGGGGGAAAATACCACCAGTAAAAAGTAAATATCAATTACCCCAGAAGGAGTAATACGCATAGAGGGGAGAGACAGAAAGCCAGCGGGCTGGAGGGAGGGAAACCAGGACTGCAGTGAATACACTAACATTTATGGTAAGTGTACACAACTGTACTATGTTCGTGTTTCACTGTTGCAGTCATCACACTTGGGTGGATTCCCAAAACTGAAGGGTGGAGGCAGTCGAGAAGAGTTGGGGCTGGCTAGTATGCCTTGCAGGACTGCTATAGCAAAACCTGCCCTGGATTTGGAAAAGATAGGCAGGTGGTAACGCTTGAAGGTGTGTACACAACTCCAGGTGGTAGCAGCTTCCAGGATGTCCCTGGTAAGGACTCAGAGAAATGCTGTAGAGGTAGATGTTGCCCTAGTGGAATGTGTTCTAACCTCCTGAGGGACTGGCTTCCCATGGTGCTTGTAGCAGAAATGGATGCAGTGTGCTATCCATTTGGAAATAGTTTTGAAATGGCCTTGCCTTCTGCCCCTGTTGCAAAGCTGACTAATAACTGGTCAGATTTTCTGAAGGGCTTAGTCCTATCAAGGTAGAATCTGAGCTGAATGCACGTCCAAGGAGTGCAGGATCCTTTCCTTTATTTTAAGGGCTGGGGAAGATTAGCAAATGGATGAATTGGTTGAGACACTGGACACCACCTTAGGCATAAAGGAAGGGTTAGTCCTGAGGGAAACCCTGTCAGCATGGAAAATGAAGGGTTCCACAGCCATCAGTGCTTGCAGCTCACTCTTCTAGCTGAAGTGATGGCTAGAAGCAAAGCAGTTTTCCAAGAGAGGAATTTTAACTCTTGACAGAGCAGGTTCAAAAGGGGGGAGTAGGAGCTTTTCCAGTACAAAGTTAAGGCCCCAAGCAGGTGTGGGTGCTCCTTGGTGGCCTTAAGTAGTTTGCTCCTCAAGAACTGTGATCAGAGGGTGCAAGAAGAGAGGTGGCTCAGTGTTGTAATGAGCAGAAATGGCTGAGGCATGTATCTTAATGGAGGAGGACAGGCCTTTGTGGATTAGATCTGCTAAGTAATCCAGGACTAGAGGCAGGGAGGGAAGAGTTGTGTCCTCTCCTTTGGATTGAATCCATGAGCAGAACCTTTTCCACTTAGCATAGGATTTTCTAGTACTGGGTCTTCTGGCTTCAAGGACGACATCCAGCACCTGCTTGCTTAGGGTTGCTAGTGGAGAATTCAAAGAATAAGCCAGGCTGCAAGATTAGGGTTTGCAGTTGTGGATGCAAATTCTGTCCCTCCTGTTGAGAGCAGGGTTGGAGGTCTGGTGTAGGTGCCAGGGTGGCACTGGTGTCAGGCTGCACAGGAGTGGGTACCAGTGCTGGCGTGGACAGTCCAGGGCAATCAGTACTGTTCTTGGCCTGTCTTGTCTTATCTTGAGTAATATTCTTGGGAGAAGGGGCAGAGGGGAAAAGGCAGATTGAGAGCTTTTCCCATTGAAAAGCTAGGGCATCCACTTTCCAAGCCCTGCTGTGAGGATTCCTGGTGCAGAATTTTCTGAGCTGGTAGTTTTAGGGGAGGCAAAGAGATCCACCTCCGGGGTCCCCCCATTTCTGGATCAAAAGGTTGAAGGTGCTAGGCTCCAACTGCCACTCATGTGGGTCTAGGAGATTTTTGCTCAAGTCGTCTGTCAGTGAGTTGTTTGCCTGGCAGGAATTGAGCTTGCAGACTGACTTGAATGTCCAAGGCAGTGTCCCACAGGGCCATGGCTAACCTGCAGTGTGGGTAGGAATGGGTTTCCCCCCTGCTTGTTGATGTACCACATAACTGTGGTGTGTTTTTATTAGCAGCTGTCCTGGAAATATTAGGGATCCAAAAGCTGTCAGGGCATTCTGCACAGCTAGCATCTCTTTGGTTGATGTGCAGATGAATTTGACTTGGACAGCCCATGTGAGCCCCCCAGGCATAGTCTGATGCATCTGGGGTTAGGGTCTGGGCAGCATGGGGTGGAGTAAATGGCAGTTCCTTGTTGTGGTTGCATGCTTCTTCCCAACAAAGGAACTAGACAGGATATGATAGGAATGACCATTTCCAGGTCCTGAGAATGTTGGCACCAGAGACTTAAGTACCATTGAAGTTTCCTCATATGCAGTCTTGCATATGGAATTAGCAGTATGCATGCGGCCATGAACCCTAGGGCTTGCAGTATTTTTTCTTGCAGATAGCTGGGTTCCGATGGCCATTTGTTTGAAGTAGTCTGTCAGACTTGCTTTTCTGAAGGAAGGAATGCCATCTGGGAAAGTTGTGTCCAAGCTTGCACCCAGGAATACAATCCTTTTGACGGGTTACTAGTTTTGATTTCTTTTCGTTGATAGTGTACCCAAAAGAGTGTTTTTTTACACAAAATGTCAGGTACTGCAGCAGCAATTCCTGTCTGCCTGAAACAGGCAGTCATCCAGGTACGGGTAAATTTGAATACATTTCTCTGCCTACAGTATGCAATGGCTGGAGAATACCCCTGGCACAGTAGATAAGCCACAGGGAAGTGCAGAGAACTGATGATGCATAGATTCTGCCCTGAAACAAATGCGTCCTGCAGGACTCCCTTATGGGGATATGCAGATAGGCTTCTTTCAAGTCTAGGGTGACTAACCAGGCATCTTTGGCTAGCATAGGAAGAAGCTGTTGCAGGGCAAGCATTTTAAATTTTGGTACTACCAGGAAAGTGTTGAGAATTGAAAGATCCAAGACTGGGAAGCAAGAGCCCTCTTTCCTAGGTACCAGGAAGAGTCTGGAGTAGAATCCTTGACCCCTCTGTTCTACTGGAACCAGCTGAATAGCTCTGATATTGAGGGAAAGTACTTCGTTTTGAGCCTCTGCCCACTGGTTTGGAGAAAAGTCTGGAAACCCACTTGGGGTTGGCAGTGAATGGAAATAAAATTTGTACCCCTGGGATACAATGTTGAGGACCCACCAGTCCTGGGTGATGCATATCCATTTTTTTGCATGAAGGTCACGTTTTCCTCCTAGGGGCACAAGCAAATGGGCAGGGCTGGGAAGTGGAGCAAAGTCATCATGGTGAGCTTTTTCCATAAGGAGGCTTACTACGTCCTGCTTTAGGGGTGGGGGCACTCCATTGCTTAGATCTCTGCATACCCGGAGACTGTAGTCAGTTTCCCCTGGGTCTGGTTTGAGAAGGCCTGGAGGGGGCTGGAAAGGACCAGTGTTTTGAAGGGCAATGCCTACTGAATCTAGGGGGGTGCACTTGTAAGAATTCTTTAAGTGTCTGCATAGATTTAGCTTTTTCTTCCATCTTTTCAAGAACCTCTTCTGCTTCGGTGCCAAACAGTCCTTATTCAAAGGAGCGTCTAAGTAACTGATTTGACATGGTCTGGCAAGGCCTGCTGCTTCAGCCAAGCATGTCTTCAGTACAGAGCCAGTGACTGCTGCCCTGCAAGATGCTTCTATGGCAAAGCCACACTGCAAGTATGCTTACTGACTTGGCTTGCAAAGTGCATAAGCTCCTGCAATTTTTTTATTTTCTGCACAGTCTGAAAAGGTTGTCACTTGAGTTCCATAATATGTTGCTGGTACTTCAGCATGTGAAAAGTACAGTTTTGTACCTACCATAAATGTAGATGTCCGATAGGAATGCATCTGCAGTCCTTACAAATGGGTTGTCCTGTCGTCAGGCAGCCCTTCGGTCGGCCGGATTCCAAAGTATGGGTCTGGCCTCGGCTGGTGTCGCACTTCACCCGACTTCATAGCTGCAGTTATTCAGGTATAAAGGCATCAGCCAACGCCATTTTCCTCAGTGTTTCTTGCCCCAGATGCCAGGTGCCCTCTAGGAAGGCTAAATTTGGGTAAATGCAAATGATTCCAAATAGAGAGCAAACAAAAAATAAGCATGTATGTACATACAAACAAATACACCATAATAGATTCCCCCAGCTAGCTACAAGATGGGCAAATACCCTAGGAGTACCACAGAGGGGAAGGAGGGTGGGTAATCCTGACTGCAGATGCATTCCTATCGGACATCTACATTTATGGTAGGTACAAAACTGTACTATGTCCTTCAAGGATGCATCTGCAGTCCTTACAAATGGGTAGAATACCATAGCCAAACTGGGGGAGGAGGAGAAATGAAATTATGGTGTAGTTAAGATCCCTTGCAAAACAGCAGTGGCAAAACCTGCTCGGGATCTAGAGTATAAAGGTAAATTATAATGTTTGGCAAATGTATGCACGGAGCTCCAAGTAGCAGCCTCTAAAATGTCTTTGGTAGCCACTCCTGAGAAAAGCTGTGGTAGTGGCTGTAGCCCTTGTAGAGTGAGGCCTGATGTTTTCTTGAGTTTTCTTCCCATGGTAGGAGTAACAAAATCTAATGCAATTTCCTATCCACTTAGAGATTGTCCGTTTTGAAATTGCTTTTCCTTCCATTCCTGTTGCATATGCTACCAGTAGCTGGTCTGTTTTTCTATTGCCCTTGGTCCTGTCCAGGTAGTAGCGTAATTGTCTATGCACATCCAAGGTATGCAACAGTCTTTCTCCCCTGTTCTGTGGGTTGGGGAAGAATGTAGGTAGGTGGATAGCCTGATTCAAAGATACTCTGGAGACCACCTTAGGCATAAAAGTAGGATTTGTCCTCATGGACACTATCTTGATGGAAGATCAGGAAGGGCTGTACTGCCATTAATGCCTGTAGCTCAGATACCCTTCTTGCTGAAGTGATTGCCAGCAGGAAAGCAGTTTTCCATGGTAAGTATTGTAATTCTGCTGTTGCTGCTGGTCTCGAAAAGGGAGTGTCAATTTTCTAGCACAAAGTTCAAGTCCTATGCTGGCAATGGTGGCTTCCTAGGTGGTTTTACATTTTTAATTCCTCTCAGAAACTGCCTGAGCAGAGGATGTGAGAAGACTGGAGGATCCAAGTCGTATTCTGATGAAATAGCTGATGCATGAATCTTAATGGAAGAATAGGACAGGCCTTTGTGGAAGAGCTCTGCCAAGTATTCCAGGATGTTGGCTATGTTTACCAGTGACACATTTTCTCCTTTTGCAGTACTCCAAATGAAATATCTTTTCCATTTTGCTGAATAATTTTTTCTTGTTGAGGGTCTGCGAGCCTCCAAGATAATGTCTTTAACCCTTTGGGATAAATTTGGGTTAATTTGTTCTTATGCAATGTTTCAGGCAGTCAGCTGCAGTGTTTTCAGGTTTGGATGCAGGGTGTTGTAGTTGTTCTGTGTTAACAGCAAGGGAACAAGGGGTAGGGGCCATATTTGTTCCCGAGACATGCTCCTCAGTAATGGGTACCAATGTTGTCTTGGCCAGTCTGGAGCTATCAGAATGATTCTTGGACGGTCCTCTTTGATCTTCAATAGCACCTTGTGCATCAAAGGAAGTGGTGGGAATGCATATGCTGTCAGGTTTTTCCAACTGAAAGATAGGGAGTCCACCTTCCAAGCAAGTGGGTGGTACGCCCTTGTGCAGAATTTCTTTAGTTGGTGATTGTGTGGGGATGCAAATAAGTCTATTTGTGGGAGTCCCCATTTTCTTGTAATGGTTTTGAAGATGTCCGGATGAAGCATCCATTCGTGGGCATCCGTGGTAGTTCTGCTTAGTATGTCTGCTAGAATGTTTTCTTTTCCTGGTACAAAAATTGCTTGTAACTGAATGTTGTAACTCAGGGCCACATTCCAGAGGTCCATTGCCATCCAGCATAGAGGGTACGAATGTGTGCCTCCCTGTTTGTTGATGTACCACAACTGTGGTGTTGTCTGTCCTTATCAACAGTTGACCTTGTCGAAGAAATGGCCTGAATGTCTGAATTGCCAGTTTTACTGCCAGCATTTCCTTTTGATTTATGTGTAGGTGCAGCTGGTCTTGAGTCCATAAACCTTGTATGCACTTGTCCAGCATGTGGGCCCCCAACCAAGTCTGAGGTCCGTTGTGATGGTTTGGCTTGGTTGAGTGTTGTGGAAGGGCAATCCTTTGTTTGATTGACAGGCCTGAGCCCACCATTGGAATTCTTGCTTCAGGCATGGAATTATTGGAATTTGGGTTTCTAGGCTGTGCTTGTGCTGAGACCATAAATTCCTTAGGTACCACTGTAACTTTCTCATATGCAGTCTGGCATGTGGAACCATTATGCAGGATGCCATGAAACCCAAGGCTTGCAGGACTTTTCTTGCTATTAGATGGTTCTGCTTTGTTAATGCCAAGAAGTAGAGAAGGCTTGCAGGACTTTTCTTGCTATTAGATGGTTCTGCTTTGTTAATGCCAAGAAGTAGAGAGGGAGTTGCTCCTGTTTTTCTACCGTTAGGAATGCCATTTGTTTCGATGTGTCCAGCTCTGCACCCAAAAAGGTTATCCTTTGGGATGGTATCAGCCTTGACTTTTATATTGACTGTGTATCCCAGGGCTTGTAGTAGGCAAATGACCCTTTTCAAGTCTTCTGCTAGCTTGTTTTTGTTGTCCGCTTGTATCAGGCAGTCGTCCAGGTAAGGGTAGATTTGGATTCCCTGAAGCCTGCAATGAGCAATTACTGATGCCAGGCATTTCGTGAACACTCTGGGCGCAGTAGATAAGCCAAAGGGCAATGCTGAGAATTGATAATGCTCTGATCCTGCAAGAAATCTGAGGTATCTTCTGCAATTTGGTCAGATGGGGACTGCAGGTATGCCTCCTTGAGATCTAGAGTTACCAGCCAAGACTCCTTGCCCAGCATGGGAAGAAGCTGCTGTAGGGTCAGCATTTTGAATTTTGGAACAATGAGGAATGTGTTTAAAGCGGACAGGTCGAGAATAGGTCTCCATTTGCTTTCTTTTCTTGGTACCAGGAAGAGTCTGGAGTAAAATCCCTGTCCTTGCTCCATAGATGGTACCTTTTCCACAGCTCTCATCCTTAATAATTGAGTTTTTGTTTTAGAGCTTCTGCCTTTTGATTTGGAGGTAGGTTTGGCATTCCTCCCTTCCCTGGTTGAGTATGGAAGTGAAACCTGTAACCTTGGTCTATTGTCTGCAAAATCCACTTGTCTCTTGTGATGTAATGCCAGTTTACTGAAAATAAAGCTAGCTTCCCGCCCAAGGGTGCTTCTAGTTGTTCCCTGGTAGGCGGTGCTAGAGCCAAGTCATTGTGATTGTCCTGTAGTAGTGGTGGTGGCTGTGTCTGTGGCTGCACCTCGCTGGTTGTTACCCTGCCACTGGCGTCCCCTGTAGGCACCCCTGGATTGACTTCTGCCTCTTGAACGCCTATTCCTGCCTCTCTGAGCTCTGGAGGAGTCTGGAAAGGACCAATTCTTGGAGGGCCAATTCCTGCTAAACCTTGGAGGTTGGACCTGTAAGAAATCTTTCACTGTTTGGACAGATTTTACCTTCTCTTCCATCTTCTTCAGCACCTGTTGTGCAGGAGAGCCAAACAAATTGATCTTGTCCATTGGAGCATCTAGTAGTTTTGATTTAACATGGTCTGGTAAGGCCTGCTCTTTTAACCATGCATGCCTTCTGATAACTGTGCCAGTCATGGCTGATCTAAAGGAAGCTTCCAGTGCATCATAGCATTTTAAGGAATGGTTACTGACTTGCTGAATGTTATGTACCATTTCCTGAACAGATTTTTTGTCTAATGGTTCATCCGAGGACAGCTTTTTGGTTAACTGGTCTAGCATAAATTCTTGATACTGGATCATGTGGAATTGACAGTTCAAGGCCCTAGCTGAAAGAGTAGCAGAAGTGTAAACTTTTACCCCATCTCTAAGGACCTGGATTCCCTTTCAGAGGGGAGGGGGTTTTGGTAGAGGTAGCTGCTACAGCCTTAGGACCCTGGGAGATAGTCTCAGGATCTGCAAAAGGAGCCTTATACAAATGGTAATGCGTGTCCGGGACCCTGTAGTACCTATCGGGCTTAGCAGGGCCGGAGGTAGTGAATCAGGAGCAGTACAAGCATCATTAAATGCATCATCTACAACAGAGAGAACTGGAGGTATGGCTAAAGGCCTATGTTGTGGTAAATGCAGAAAAGTTCTAAGCCTTTTTCTAGAGTCTGAAAAATCCTGGCCCTGCCACTGAAATTGTTCCCTCATAGCATGCAAGGTTTCCCCAAAGGAAAATTCCTCAGACGGAGAGGCAGAAGGAATGGACTCTTCAGCATCAGAGTCTTCATAAGGGGAGAAAGAAGCCTCTGGAGGGTTTGTATTAACTGAATCAGAGGAATCATCTGTAGAAACTGGCTCAGGGGGCTCTGCTCTAGAAACTGGCTCAGGGGGCTCTGCTCTAGGCCTCTTCTCTGGAGGTGGGTGAGAGGCCCTGCCTGGGTGAGGTTGGGATCCCCGGATTAAAGAAATGAGATCCTCTGCTAGACTAAGCATTTGTGAACTAGAGCTAGGCCTGTGAGAGGGGGTCTTAGCAGGCACAGATTTAGTAGTTTTAGCTGCTTTGGCCCTGGCAAAGGCCTTAATGGACATGGATGCAGGTGGCCTAGCAGCTCCACGTGCAGGGGTAGAGATATCCAAGGGGATAGTGTCAGATAATTCCTGAGAAACTGCAAGAGCAGGAGGGATTTCAGAAGCAGATTCCACCAGGTTGGAAGAGGCCTAGGTAGGAGGTAAGTTTTCGGCTGAAGGAAGAACCGTTTGCTTGGTTTCAGCCGAAACAGAGACACTCACGTTGGTTCAGTTTAACCGCGGTTTCGCCGAAACATGAGTGTCGGTCCTTTTCCTTGCGCTTTTAGATATTTGCGAGTCGGAGGATCAGACGGCATAATATAAGCAAAATCGGAGCGAAATACTCCTCAGCAAATTCCGACCGACGCGTCCGTCTGCCTGTTAAAAGAAGCACAGGCTAGACAAGCTGCTACGCCGTGGTCTGGGCCTAAACAAGGTAAGCAGTAAGAGTGGAAATCTTTGAGGTATTTGTTTCCCACAAGTTAAACAGTTATTCACTTTTTCTGACATCGGCTGAGGCAAGAAAGAGTCCCCAACGGGGTACATAGCTTTTTAGAAGTCTTCGGTAGTAGTAATCTCTGGTTCTGACCGACCGGCACTGCGAACAGCTTCTGCTTGGCGCCGGCAAGAAAGACTGAGGAAAATGGCGCGGCTGATGCCTTTATACCGAATAACTGCAGCTATGACGCCGGGTGAAGTGCGACACCAGCTGAGGCCAGACCGACTTTGAATCCGTCGATCAAGGGCTGCCTGATGACAGGACAACCCATTTGTAAGGACTGCAGATGCATCCTTGAAGGACATCTGGCAATTCAATGCTGTAGCAGCAAGAGTTAGAGGTATTACCTTCTTACCCCATCTGTCCAAAGCTCTGGAATCCCTGTCCGAAGGGGAGGGTTTCTTGGCTGTAATAGCCCTGATACCTTTAGGCCCCTGGAAAATGATCTCTGGGTCAGCAGTAAGATTCTTGAAAATAAATTTGAGTGTCAGGTATTCTGTGGTACATATCTGGTTTCCTAGTGGCAGGAGGTAAAGTATCAGGAGTAAGACTGGATTCCATAAAATCATCCACAAAGTACAGTTTTGTACCTACCATAAATGTAGATGTCCGATAGGAATGCATCTGCAGTCTTTATAAATGGGTTGTCCTGTCGTCAGGCAGCCCTTCGGTCGGCCGGATTCCAAAGTCTGGGTCTGGCTTCGGCTGGTGTCGCACTTCACCCGACGTCATTGCGGCAGTTCTTCGGGTATAAAGGCATCAGCCGACGCCATTTTCCTCAGTGTTTCTTGCCCCAGATGCCAGGTGCCCTCTTGGATGGCTAAATTTGGATAAATGCCAAAGTTTCCAAATAGTAGAGAGCAAACACAAAATAAGCATGTATGTACATATATACAAACAAATATACCATAATAGATCCCCCCCAAGCTAGCTGAAGATTGGCAAATTCCCTAGGAGTACCTCAGAGGGAAGGAGGGTATCCTGACTGCAGATGCATTCCTATCGGACATCTACATTTATGGTAGGTACAAAACTGTACTATGTCCTTCAAGGATGCATCTGCAGTCTTTACAAATGGGTAGAATACCATAGCTAAACTAGGGGATGAGGAAATGAGTAGAGATTATGGTGTAGTTAGGATCCCTTGCAAAACAGCAGTGGCAAAACCAGCACGGGATCTAGAGTATAGAGGTAAATTATAATGCTTGGCAAATGTATGCACGGAGGTCCAAGTAGCAGCCTCTATAATGTCCTTCGTAGCCACTCCTCATAAGAAAGCTGTGGTAGTGGCTGTAGCCCTTGTGGAGTGAGGCCTGATGTTCTCTGGAGTTTTCTTTCCCATGGTAGGAGTAACAAAATCTAATGCAATTTCCTATCCATTTGGAGATTGTCTGTTTTGAAATTGGTTTTCCTTCCTTTCCTGTTGCATGTTACCAGAAGCTGGTCAGTTTTTCTATTGTTTTTTGTCCTGTCCAGGTAGTAGTGTAATTGTCTATGTACATCCAAGGTATGCAAGAGCCTTTCTCCCCTGTTCTGTGGGTTGGGGAAGAATGTAGGAAGGTGGATAGCCTGATTTAAAGAGACTCTGGATACCACCTTAGGCATAAATGTAGGATTTGTTCTCATGGACACTATCTTGATGGAAGATCAGGAAGGGTTGCACTGCCATTAATGCCTGTAGTTCAGAGACCCTTCTTGCTGAAGTTATTGCCAGCAGGAAAGCAGTCTTCCAGGATAAGTATTGTAATTCTGCTGTTGCTGCTGGTTCGAAAGGGGGAAGTGTCAGTTTTTCTAGCACAAAGTTAAAGTCCCATGCTGGCAATGGAGGTTTCCTGGGAGGTTTTACATTTTTAATTCCTCTCATGTCTGAGCAGAGGATGCGAGAAGACAGGAGGATCCAAGCTGTATTCTGCTGAAATAGCTGATGCATGTATCTTGATGGAAGAATAGGACAGGCCTGTATGGAAGAGCTCCGCCAAGTACTCCAGGATGTTGGCTATGTTCACCAGTGTCACATCTTGCCCCTTTGCAGTACTCCAGATGAGATATCTTTTCCAATTTGCTGCATAATTCTTTGTTGAAGGTCTACGAGCCTCCAGGATTCTCTCTTTAACCCTTTGGGATAAATTTGGGTTAATTGCTGTTAAGTAATGTTCCAGGCAGTTAGCTGCAGAGTTTTCAGGTTTGGATGCAGGATGTTGTAGTTCTGTGTTAACAGTAATGGGATCAGGGGCAGTGTCCATATTTGTTCCCGGGACATGCTCCTCAGCAATGGATACCAATGTTGTCTTGGCCAGTCTGGAGCTATCAGAATGATCCTCGGACGTTCCTCTTTGATCTTCAGAAGCACCTTGTGCATCAAAGGAAGTGGTGGGAATGCGTATGCTATCAGGCTTTTCCAACTGAAAGACAGAGAGTCCACCTTCCAAGCAAGTGGGTGGTACGTCCTTGTGCAGAATTTCTTTAGCTGGTGATTGAGTGGGGATGCAAACAAGTCTATTTGTGGTAATCCCCATTCTCGTGATGGCTTTGAAGATGTCCGGATGCAGCATCCATTCGTGGGCATCTGTTGTAGTTCTGCTTAATATGTCTGCTAGAATGTTTTCCTTCCCTGGTACATAAATTGCCTGTAACTGAATGTTGTAGCTCAGAGCCACATCCCATAGGTCCAGTGCCAGCCGGCATAGAGGATATGAGTGTGTGCCTCCCTGTTTGTTGATGTACCACATAACTGTGGTGTTGTCTGTCCTTATCAACTGGCCTTCTTGGAGAAAAGGTCTGAATGCCTGGATTGCCAATTTTACTGCCATCATTTCCTTTAGATTTATGTGCAGGTGCAGCTGGTCTTGAGTCCATAGGCCTTGAATGCACTTGCCCAGCAAGTGTGCCCCCCAACCGAGATCTGAGGCATCTGTCGTGATGGTTTGTCTTGGTTGACTTTTGCAGAAGGGCAATCCTGTGTTTGATTGGCAGGCCTGAGCCCACCATAGGAACTCTTGCTTCAGGCATGGGATCATTGGAATTCTGGTTTCTAGGCTGTGCTTGTGCTGGGACCACAAATTCTTTAGGTACCACTGTAGCTTTCTCATATGCAGCCTGGCATGAGGGACCAGTATTATGCAGAATGCCACGAAGCCTAGAGCTTGTAGCACTTTTCTTGCAGTTAGACGTGCCATTTGTTTTGATGTGTCCAGTTCTGCACCCAGAAAGGTTATTCTTTGGGATGGAATCAGCCTTGACTTTTTTGTATTGACTGTATATCCCAGGGCTTGCAGCAGGTAAATGACTCTTTGTAAGTCTTCTGTTAGTTTGGTTTTGTTGTCCGCTTGTATCAGGCAGTCGTCCAGGTAGGGATAGATTTGAATCCCCTGAAGTCTGCAATGAGCGATTACTGATGCCAGGCATTTCGTGAACACTCTGGGCACAGTAGATAAGCCAAAGGGCAATGCTGAGAATTGATAATGCTCTGATCCTGCAAGAAATCTGAGGTATCTTCTGCAAATTGGTCTTATGGGGACGTGCAGGTATGCCTCCTTGAGATCTAGAGTTACCAGCCAAGACTCCTTGCCCAGCATGGGAAGAAGCTGCTGTAGGGTCAGCATTTTGAATTTTGGAACAATGAGGAATGTGTTTAAAGCGGACAGGTCTAGTATAGGCCTCCATTTATTTTCTTTTCTTGGTACCAGGAAGAGTCTGGAGTAAAATCCCTTTCCTTGCTCCATAGATTGTACCTTTTCCACAGCTCTCATTCTTAATTGAGATATTTGCTTTAGAGCTTCTGTCCTTTGAGTAGGTGGTAGGTTTGGCATTCCTCTCTTTCCTGGTAGAGTATGGAAATGGAACCTGTAACCTTGGTCTATAGTTTGCAAAATCCATTTTTCTCTTGTAATGCAATGCCAGTTTTTTGAAAATAAGGTTAGCTTTCCGCCTAAGGGTGCTTCTAGTTGTTCCCTGGTAGGCCGTGCCACCGCCAAGTCACTGTGATTGAGTTGTAGTGGTGGTGGCTGTATCTGTGCCTCGCTGGTTGTTACCTTGCCACTGGCGTCCCCTGTAGGCACCCCTGGATTGGTTTCTGCCTCTAGAGCGCCAATTCCTGCCTCTTTGTGCCTTAGAGGAGTCCGGAAAGGACCAATTCTTGGAGGGCCAGTTCCTGCTAAACCTTGGAGGTTGAACTTGTAAGAAATCTTTCACTGTTTGTACAGATTTTGCCTTCTCTTCCATCTTTAGTACCTGCTGTGCAGGGAACCAAATTGACCTTGTCCATAGGTGCATCCAAAAGCTTAGATTTGACATGGTCTGGTAATGCCTGTTCTTTCAACCATGCATGCCTCCTGATAACTGTGCCAGTCATGGCTGATCTAAAGGAAGCCTCCAGTGCATCACAGCCACATTTTAAAGAATGGTTACTAACCTGCTGTATGTTATGTACCATTTCTTGAACATACTTTTTATCTAAAGATTCTTCAGAGGACAGCTTTTTAGTCAACTGTTCAAGCATAAACTCTTGATATTGAATCATATGAAATTGGCAGTTCAAAGCTCTAGCTGACAAAGTAGCAGAGGTGTAAACTTTTTTACCCCATCTCTCTAAGGACCTGGATTCCCTTTCAGAGGGGAGGGGGTTTTTAGTAAAAGTAGCTGCTACAGCTTTAGGACCCTGGGAGATAGTCTCTGGATCTGCAAAAGGAGCCTTATATAAACGGTGATGAGTATCCGGGACCCTGTAGAACCTATCGGGCTTAGCAGGAGCCGGAGGTAAAGAATCAGGAGCAGTGCAAGCATCATTAAATGCATCAACAACCGAAAGAACTGGAGGTATAGCTAAAGGCCTATGCTGTGGCAAATGTAGAAAGGTCCTAAGCCTTTTTCTGGAGTCTGAGAAATCTTGGCCCTGCCACTGAAATTGTTCCCTCATAGCATGCAAGGTTTCCCCAAAGGAAAATTCCTCAGGAGGAGAGGCTGAAGGGATGGACTCTTCAGCATCAGAGTCTTCGTAAGGAGAATAAGAAGCCTCAGGAGGGTCTGTATGTTCTGAGTCATCAGAGGAATCATCTGTGGATACTGGCTCAGGGGGCTCTGCTCTAGGCCTCTTTTCTGGAGGAGGGAGAGAGGCCCTGTCTGGATGAGGCTGGGCTCCACGAATTAGAGAGATGAGATCTGCAGCCAAAGAAAGCATATGGGAGCTGGTGCTGGGCCTGTGAGAGGGGGGCTTGGCAGGCACAGGTTTTGATGCTTTGGCGGCTTTAGCCCTGGCAAAGGCCTTAATAGACATAGCTGCAGGAGGCCTAGCAGTTCCACGTGCAGGGGTTGAAAAATCCAGGGGAATGGTGTCTGATAAATCCTGTGAAACACCAACAGAAGGTTGGATTTCAGAAGCCGTTTCTACCAGGTTAGAAGAGGCCTCGGCAGAAGGCATGATATCGGCTGAAGAACCGCTTGCTCGGTTTCGGCCGAAACAGACTCGTGGTTTGCTTAACCGCGGTTTCGGCCGAAACCGCGGACCGCAAGTGTCGGTCCTTTTCTTTGCGTTTTGAATGGAGGATCCGTCGGCATAATGTAGGCAAAATCGAGCCGAAAATCTGTTCAGCAAACTCCGACAGACGTCTAAGCGTCAGTCGGTTAAAAGAAGCACAGGCAAGACAAGCTGCTACGTCGTGGTTTGGGCCTAAACAATGTATGCAATAGGAGTGGAAATCTTTATGAGGTATTTGTTTCCCACAAGATAAACAGTTATTCACTTTCTCTGACATCGGCTGAGGCAAGAAAGAGTCCAACGGGGTACTTGGCTTTATAGAAGTCTTCGAAGTAATATTCGGTAGTAGTAATCTCTGATCTGACCGACCGGCACTTGCGAACAGCTTCTGCTTCGGGCGCCACGCGGCAAGAAAGACTGAGGAAAATGGAGTCGGCTGATGCCTTTATACCCGAAGAACTGCCGCAATGTCGGGTGAAGTGCGACACCAGCCGAAGCCAGACCCAGACTTTGGAATCCGGCCGACCGAAGGGCTGCCTGACGACAGGACAACCCATTTGTAAAGACTGCAGATGCATCCTTGAAGGACATCATCCAGGACACTGGGTACAGCTAAAGGCCTGTGCTGAGGCAACTCAAAATTGAGTCTCTTTGGACTGAAGATAGTCTTGGCATTGCATTCCTAGTGGAAATTCTCTCAAAGTACGCAAGGTTTCACCAAAAGAAAAACCCTCTGGAAGGGAGGCAGAGGGAATTGATTCCTCTGCATCTAAATCCTCACAGGCAGATAAGGGCAGGTCTTCATAATCAGAAATATCAGTTATCGGACTCCTGGTCTATAGAAGCTGAAGGGGACTGGAGTCAGTCTCTTTGCAGGGGAAGGCAGACTTCCCCTAATCAGTGTAATAAGGGCTTCAGCCATTCTAAGCATTTGTTTGTGGCATGGAAGCATGAGCATGTGCTTTAGTAGATGGTTTTCTAGGTGTACTGCGTACTCTGGGCCTACGAAACTTGATGGCTTTGTTTACAAATGAAGTCAGTTTGATTCGAACATCTGTTGAGGGAAGAAAGTACAGTTTTGTACCTACCATAAATGTAGATGTTAGAGTGCTAATACAGCTGCAGTCATAACAGATGGGTTCTCCTGCAGTCAGGCGGGTCCTTGGTCGGCCGAATTCCAAAGTCTAGGTGCGGTGTTGGTTGTAGTCGCTTCTTCCCCGACGTCAGTGTGACAGGGGTATAAAGGAACCAGCAAACGCCATTTTCTTCAGTTTTTCTTGCCCCAGATGTCAGGTGCCCCCAGAAGGAAGGCAAAACAAATTTATGTAGTAAAGCAAATGCAATATAATCAAAAAACAGTAGTTGCAAGCAAATACACCATAAAAGAATACCCCAATGAGGTTGTATGAGGTGGTGTTAGCCATAAGGCCTGTCCCAAGAGGGGAAGGAGGGAGGGAAACCTGGACTGCAGCTGTACATCTACATTTATGGTAGGTACAAAACTGTACTATGTTCATCGTGCATACAGCTGCAGTCATAACAGATAGGTAGAATCCCAAAAGCTAATAAAGGGGTGGTAGGCACTAAGTTGAACTAGGTGGAGCCAGGATGCCCTGCAAGACTGCAGTGGCAAAGCCCACTCTAGTTTTGGAGTATAATGGTAGGTGATAGTGCTTGGAGAAAGTATGTACAGAACTCCAAGTGGCTGCTTCCAAAATATCTTTGGTAGGAACCCCCCTGAGGAAAGCAGCAGAGGTAGCTGTGGCCCTTGTGGAGTGAGATCCGACGCCTGTAGGTACAGTTTGACCATGAAAAGAGTAAAACGTATGCAGTGGGCTATCCATTTTGAGATTGTCTGTTTGGAAATAGGCTTCCCTTGAGCACCTGTAGCATAGGACACAAAGAGTTGCTCTGATTTTCTGAAAGGCTTTGTTCTGTCCAAATAACAGAGCTGAATGTCCAAGGAATGTAGCCTCTCCCCTTTGTTTTGTGGATTAGGGTAAAACGTAGGTAAGTGGATAGCCTGATTCAAGGCTACCCTGGATACTACCTTTGGCATAAATGAAGGATTGGTTCGTAAGGAAACTCTGTCCTGATGGAAAATGATGAAAAGCTGCACAGCCATGAGGGCTTGTAGTTCTGAAACCCTGCGTGCTGAGGTGATTGTTGGAAGGCCGTTTTCCATGACAAATATTGCAGATCTGTTGAAGCAGCTGGCTCAAAAGGAGGCAGGGTTAGTTTTTCTAGAATGAAATTGGTCCCAAGCCGGTACTGGTTGCTTCCTTGGGGGTTTTATATTCTTAGCCCCTCTGAGGAACTGTCTTAAGAGAGGGTGAGAGAATAGAGGAGGATCAGTTTTGTACTCAGCAGAAATGGCTGAGGCATGGATTTTGATGGAGGAGAAAGAAAGTCCACTGCTTAGCAGCTCGGCTAGGTACTGTAGTATTTGAGGTAAATTCAGTATTCTGACCATTTTTCTGATTCCAGACAACAGTTTCCATTTTGCGGAGTAGGCTTTTCTAGTAGAAGGCCTTCTGGCCTCCAAAATGACATCGCTACACCTCCTTGGAGAGTAGGGTCTGCTGTGAATTTAAGGAATTCTCCATGCGGCTAGATTGAGTGTTTTCAGCTGACTGAAAAGTTTTGAAGTTGTGCTGAGTCAGTAGAAGAGGCATTAGAGGCAGGGTCCATGGTGGGGAATGCGTCAGGCTCCTCAGGAGTCGGTATCAGTGTTGTCTTGGCCAGTCTGAAGCAATGAGAATCATCTTTGGTCTGTCTGCTCTGGCTTTTAATAGAACTTTGGCCAGCAGTGGAAGAGGTGGAAAGGCATAAACCATCATTGTTGTCCAACTGAAAGAGTGCGTCCACTTTACAGGCCTGTGGATGAAAAGTCCTTGAGCAGAATTTTGTCAATTGGTAATTTCTGTGGGTGGCAGAGAACTATGTCTGGCCTTCCCCATGCTTGAATTGTAAAAACTTGAGGATGCAACTTCCATTCGTGTGGATCTGTCATATTTCTGCTCAGGTTGTCTGCCAGTGTGTTTTCCTTCCCTGGCAGGAATTGTGCTTGAAGTTGGATTTGCAATTCCAGAGCGGCGTTCCAAAGGGACATGGCTAGTCTGCACAGGAGATATGAATGAGTTCCTCCCTGTTTACGTACCACATCACTGTGGTGTTGTCTGTTCTTAACAGCTGCCCTGGATGCAGTAGGTCTTTGAAAGCCATAATAGCATTTATTACTGCTAGCATTTCCTTTTGATTGATGTGTAGGTGCTTTTCTTTGTGACCATTTGCCCTGATTGCACCGATCTGTCATGTGCGCCCCCCAGGTGTAGTCAGAGGAGTCTGTTGTGATGACTTGATTTGCTTGAGGCTTGCAGAATGGGAGACCTATGTTTCTTTGGCATGCTTGAGCCCACCACAGAAATTCCTTTTGAAGACATGGAATCAGTGGTATGATTGTTTCCAAACTGTGGCTGTGTTGAGACCATACGTTTTTTTAGGTACCATTGAAGTTTCCTCATATGCAGCTTTGCACATGGGATTAGCAGGATGCAAGATGCCATGAATCCCAGAGCCTGCAGGATTTTCCTTAGTCAGCCTGGTGAAGGTCGCCAGTTTTCTGAAGTATTGAGTTAATTGCCCTTGCTTCTCTGGCGTGAGGTAGGCCATCTGGGTGTTTGTATCCAAGCTGGCACCCAGGAAAATTGTTTGAGGGTATTAGTCTTGACTTCTTTTTGTTGACTGTGTATCCCAGAGATTAACATCATTACAAATGCCAGGTGTTTCAGAAGTGTTTGCTGTCCGCTTGGATCAGGCAGTCGTCCAGATATGGGTATATTTGTATCCCTTGAAGTCTGCAGACGGCAATTACTGATGCCAGGCATTTCGTGAACACTGGGCACAGTAGATAAGCCAAAGGGCAATGCAGAGAATTGATAATGGGATGAATCTGCAAGAAATCTAAGGTATCTTCTGCTATCTTGTCTGATTGGGACATGCAGGTATGCCTCCTTGAGGTCCAATGTCACCAGCCAAGACTCTTTGCCCAGCATGGAAAGAATCTGCTGTAATGCAAGCATCTTGAACTTTGGTACGAGTAAATGTGTTTAGGATGGATAGGTCCAAAATAGGTCTCCAATCTTTGCCCTTCCTTGGTACCAGGAAGTCTGGAATAAAAACCTTGACCCTGTTCTTGTGCAGGTACCTTTTAATAGCTTTCATGTCCATGAGATCTGAAATTTGTTTTTGTGCCTCTGCCCTTTGTGTGGCAGGTTTGGCATGCCTCATTTTTGGAAGGGTGTGAAAGTGGAATCTGTAGCCTCTGTATAGTGTCCAGGATCCATTTGTCATTTGTGACTATGCCAATTTTTCGAAAATGCCAGTTTTCTGCCTAAAGGTGCTGCCATGAGCCTTGCTTGGCATGCAAAGGGGAAAGACATTGGGTCTGCTTTCTGAATGGCTGTGTACTATCCTCACCCTCTCTTGGTGTAGGTGTTTGCCATTGTCTGCCTCTAAATGATCCTTGAGATTGCCCTCTACCTCTGAGGTCTGTCTGTGGCTGGAAAGGACCAATTTTTTGAAGGCCAATTTCTACTGAAACGTGGCGGTTGTACCTGTAGGAAATCTTTCACCGTTTGCATTGATTTTGCCTTTTCCTCCATTTTCTTTAATACCTCCTCAGCTTTAACACCAAACAATACATCTTTTTGAAGAGGTGCATCTAGTAATTTAGCTTTGACATGATCTGGTAAGGTTTGCTCTGAGCCAAGCATGTCTACGTATGACTGATCCTGTAACAGCAACTCTACAAGAGGCTTCTAGAGCATCAAAACCACATTGCAAGGTATGTTTACCCACTTGGAGTTGCAGGATTTGTTGCACAGTGCAGAACAAGTCTGGTTTTCAGGTTGTGACATTTTGCTTTTCAATTGAGATAACAAAAACTGTTGATACTTTAACATATGGAACTGACAGTTTAATTTCCTCATGGTTAAAGAGGCCGAGGTGTATACCTTTTTCCCCCCACCTTTCTAAAGCTCTGGAATCTCTCTGAAGGTAATGGATTTTTAGCAGTGGAGGCCTTAATTCCCTTGGGACCCTGTGAAATAGTTTCTGGGTCAGCCGCATGGCTTTTGTATAGGAATTGGTGTGAATCAGGCACCCGGTAATACCAGTCAGGTTTGACTGGAGCTGATGGTAAAGAATCTGGGTTAAGGATGGCCTCTGAATACACAATCTAATACGTCTAAGAAAGGAGATATAGCCAGAGGCCTGTGCTGAGGGAGCAAGAGGAAATCCGAGCCTTTTCTTGGAGTCTGAGTACTCTTGGCCTTCCCAGTGGAAGTGTTCCCTCAAGGTATGCAAGGTTTCCCCAGAAGAGTAATCCTCGGGGGGGGGGCAGAGGGAATGGACTCCTCTGCATCAGAATCTTCGAAAGGGGAGTAAGAATGTTCCTGGTCCTCAGAATGCTCTGAAGTAATGGAGGCCTGGTCCGAGGAAAGGAATTTTCTCCACTCTGGACCTTTTGTCCGGGGGGGGGTTTGAGAACCCCTGATAAGAGTAATCAAATCCTCAGCCATTTTGAGCATCTGCTTTTTAGGCATGGGGCCTTGAGAGGGGCCCTGTGGAGCTTGTCTTTTAGATGCATGGCTGCTTTAGATTTAGTGTAAGCCTTAATGGAAAAAGGCCTGAAGACACCTTGAGAGGTGGCAGGCCTGTCTGAACTGAGTTTCCCCGCCAAGAGTGACTTTGGTATCTGTAGTCTGGGTGTGGGCTGAAGAGCCTGCGACCTCTGGCACAGAACACAGCTAACCAAGTGTCATCGGTAGTCAGGGGCGCAGGCACCTTGCTGAAAACCGGAGCACATGTAGTCTGCTTTAGCGTGGCGTCGGTAGAAGTTGCGGACCTCTTATGTCGGTCCTTATCTTTACGTCGTTTACTCAAAATTGGAGTGAGTATCTGACATGTTGTAATTAAGCTTTTTGCCAAAATAGTGTTGGGCGAACTCCGCCCGACGCTTAATAGTGCGTCTGTTGAATGTAGCACAAAAAAGTACAGTTTTGTACCTACCATAAATGTAGATGTCCGATAGGTATGCATCTGCAGTCATAACATATGGGTTGTCCTGCCTCAGGCAGCCCTTCGGTCGGATTCCAAAGTCTGGGTCTGGCCTCGGCTGATGTCGCACTTTCCCCAACATCATAGCTACTGGGGTATAAAGGCATCAGCTGACGCCATTTTCCTCTGTTTCTTGCCCCAGATGCCAGGTGCCCTCTAGGAAGGCTAAATTTGGATAAATATTGAATGTTCCAAACAGTAGCAAAAAATATATATATATATATATATATATATATATATATATATATATATATATATACACACACACATATATATATATATATACACAAACAAATACACCATAACAGATTCCCCCAGCTAGCTGAAGGAGGGGTAAGCATCCTAGGAATACCATAGAGGGGAAGGAGGGTGGGTAATCCTGACTGCAGATGCATACTATCGGACATCTACATTTATGGTAGGTACAAAACTGTACTATGTCCTTCAAGGATGCATCTGCAGTCATAACATATGGGTAGAATACCATAGCCAAACTGGGGGAGGAGGTACTAAGATAAGGATGGTGTAGTTAAGATCCCCTGTAAAACTGCAGTTGCAAAGCCTGCTCGGGATCTGGTGTATAAAGGTAGATTATAATGCTTGGCAAATGTATGCACGGAGCTCCAAGTAGCAGCTTCTAAAATGTCCTTGGTAGCCACTCCTCGTAGGAAAGTGGTAGTGGTGGCTGTGGCCCTTGTGGAATGAGGCCCGATATGTTCAGGAGCTGTCTTTCCATGAAAAGAGTAGCAAAAGCGAATGCAATTTCCTATCCATTTTGAAATTGTCTGCTTGGAAATTGCTTTTCCTTGCACCCCAGTTGCATAGGCTACAAAAAGTTGGTCAGTTTTTCTGCTAGTTTTAGTTCTGTCCAGATAGTAGCGTAGTTGTCTGTATATCCAAGGTGAGCAAGAGTTTCTCTCCTTTGTTCTGTGGGTTAGGGAAGAACGTAGGCAAATGAATGGCTTGGTTCAAGGATACCCTGGATACCACCTTTGGCATGAAAGTTGGATTGGTTCTCAGAGACACTATCCTGGTGAAAAATAATGAAAGGCTGCACTGCCATTAATGCCTGTAGCTCGGATACTCTTCTTGCTGAAGTGACTGCCAGAAGGAAAGCAGTTTTCCAAGATAAAAACTGTAAGTCTGCTGATGCTGCTGGTTCAAAAGGAGGTAGTGTCAATTTTTCCAGCACAAAATTGAGATCCCATGCAGGTAGAGGGGGTTTCCTTAGAGGTTTAACATTTTTGATCCCTCTCAGAAATTGCCTGAGTAGAGGGTGAGATGAGAGGCGGATCCATGTTGTATTCTGCTGAAATTGCTGAAGCATGAATCTTAATGGAAGAGTAAGACAGGCCATTGTGGAGCAATTCTGCTAAGTATTCTAGGATGTGTGCTAGGTTTGCCACTAACATCTGTGCCCTTTGATGTGCTCCAAATGAGGAATCTCCTCCATTTAGCAGAGTATGCTTTCCTGGTGGAGGGTCTGCGAGACTCCAGGATAATGTCCTTGACCCTCTGAGATAAGAAAGTTTGGTTTGGTCTTAAGCAATTTTCCAGGCAGTTAGTTGCAGAGTTTTCAAGCTTGGATGAAGGGTCTTGAAATTGTTCTGCGTTAGAAGAGGTCATGAGTTCGCCTGAGACATGTTTTTTAGTAGCGGATACCAGCGTTGTCTTGGCCAGTCCGGAGCTATTAGTATCACCTTTGGCTGTTCCTCCCTGATCTTCAGAAGAACCTTGTACATCAATGGGAGAGGTGGGAATGCATACACTATTAGGGCATTCCAGCTGAAAGAGAGAGAGAGAGAGAGAGAGAGTCCACCCTCCAGGCTTGTGGGTGGTATGTCCTTGAGCAGAATTTCTTCAGTTGGTGGTTGAGAGGGGAGGCGAACAGGTCTATCTCTGGCAATCCCCATTTCTTTGTTATGAGTTTGAAGATGTCTGGATGCAGCATCCATTCGTGAGCATCCGTGGTAGTCCTGCTTAAGCTGTCTGCTAGTGAATTCTCTTTTCCTGGTACAAATATGGCCTGCAGCTGGATATTGAGATTCAGGCCCATGTTCCACAGATCCATTGCCATCCGGCATAGAGGGTAGGAATGCGTGCCTCCCTGTTTATGTAACACATGACTGTGGTGTTGTCCGTCCTTATCAGCAGATGTCCTTGCTGGAGGAATGGTTTGAATGCCTTGATTGCATGCTTCACTGCCAGCATCTCCTTCTGGTTTATGTGCAAGTTTAGCTGTCCTTGAGACCATAGGCCTTGGATACATTTGTCCTCCATGTGTGCTCCCCATCCTAGGTCTGAGGCGTCCGTGGTGATTGTCTGCCTTGGTTTTGGTTTCGTGAAAGGCAACCCTCTGTTGGACTGGCAGGCCTGAGCCCACCACAGGAATTCCTTTTGAAGGCATGGAATGATTGGTATCATGGTTTCTAGACTGTGTGTTGAGACCATACATTCCTTAGGTACCATTGTAATTTTCTCATATGCAGCCTGGCATGTGGGACCAAGATTATGCAGGATGCCATGAAACCCAGGGCCTGCAGGACTTTCCTTGCAGTAAGCAGAGTTCGTCTTGTCAAAGTCATGAAATAATCTGGAAGTTGTTTTTGTTTTTCTTCTGTGAGAAGCCATCTGAGTTAGTGTCCAGATCTGCACCCAAAAAGGTTATCCTTTGGGATGGCACTAGTCTTGACTTTTGGATGTTGACTGTGTATCCCAAGGCCTGTAGCAGGTGTATGACATAGGCCAAATCCTTTATCAATTTTGTCGTGTTGTCCGCTTGTATTAGGCAGTCATCCAGGTATGGGTAGATTTGAATTCCCTGAAGTCTGCAATGTGCAATTACTGATGCCAGGCATTTCGTGAATACTCTGGGCGCAGTAGATAAGCCAAAGGGCAATGCTGAGAATTGATAATGCTCTGATCCTGCAAGAAATCTGAGGTGTCTTCTGCAATCTGGTCGGATAGGGATGTGCAGGTATGCCTCCTTGAGATCTAGAGTCAGCCAAGACTCCTTGCCCAACATGGGAAGAAGTTGCTGTAGGGTCAGCATTTTGAATTTTGGTACAATGAGAAATGTGTTCAGTGCGGACAAGTCGAGAATAGGCCTCCACTGTTTTTTTCTTGGTACAAGGAATAGTCTGGAGTAAAATCCTTTGCCTTGTTCCATAGATAGTACTCTTTCTATCGCTTTCATCTGAAGTAAATTTTTGATTTGTCTTAAAGCCTCTGGCTTCTGATTTGGTGGTAGGTTTGGCATTCCGCTCTTTTTTGGTAAAGTGTGGAAGTGAAACCTGTATCCTTTGTCTATTGTTTGCAATGTCCATGTGTCCTTTGTAATGCAATGCCAGTTTTGAGAATAAAGCCAGCTTTCCGCCCAAGGCAGCTTCCAGTTGTTCCCTGGTAGGCGGAATCAGAGTCAAGTCATTGCGTCTGTCCTGTGCCAGTGGTTGTAGTTGCAGCTGTGGCAGTACTCCTCTGGTTGGCAGGCTGCCACTGACAGCCCCTATAGACACCTTTGGATTGACCTCTGCCTTGAGGGCATCTATCTGCCTCTCTGTGCTCTGGAGGTGTCTGGAAAGGACCAATTCTTGGAAGGCCAGTTTCTGCTGAACCTCAGAGGTTGGACCTGTAGAAATTCCTTTACTGTTTGTACAGATTTAGCTTTTTCTTCCACCTTCTTTAGAATCTCCTGTGCAGGGGAGCCAAATAAACTTTGTTTCTCCATTGGAGCATCTAGGAGCTTAGCCTTGACATGGTCTGGCAGGGATTGCTCTTTTAGCCAGGCATGCCTACGAATTACTGCCCCAGTCATAGCTGATCTAAATGAAACCTCCAGTGCATCATAGCCACATTTAAGAAATTATTACTGACCTGCTGAGAGTTGTGTACCAAATCCTGAAGGGATTTACGGTCTAAAGGTTCAGTAGAAGAAAGCTTCTTATTCAGCTGATCTAACAAATATTCTTGGTACTGTATCATATGGAATTGACAGTTTAAAGCCCTGGCAGAAAGAGTAGCAGATGTAAAAACCTTTTTACCCCATCTCTTTAATGCTCTAGACTCTGTCAGAGGGTAGGGGATTTTTGGCAGTGGCAGCTGCAACACCTTTTGGGCCCTGTGAAATAGTTTCTGGATCTGCAGCATGGGCTTTATACAGGTGGAAGTGAGAATCCAGGACCCTGTAATATCTGTCAGGTTTGGCAGGGGCCGGAGGAAGAGAATCAGGTGCAGAACTGACATCATTATACACATCATCAATTACAGTTAGCACTGGTGGTATGGCTAAGGGCCTATGCTGGGGCAAATGTAAAAAAGTCCTTAGCCTTTTTCTCGAATCAGAAAAATCCTGACCCTGCCATTGAAAGTGTTCCCTCAGAGTGCAAGGTCTCCCAAAAGGAAAATTCTTCAGGAGGGGAAGCAGAAGGGATAGAATCTTCAGCATCTGAATCTTCGAAAGGAGAATAGGCCCCTTCTTGATGGTCTGAAGAATCAGATCCATCCGTGGAGTAATCAGAGGAGACAGGTTCAGAGGGTTCAGTCCTAGGCCTTTTGTCTGGTGGTGGCTGGGAGGCCCTGTCTGGGTGAGGTTGGGAGCCCCTAATCAAGGATATCAGGTCCTCAGCAAGAGTGAGAATCTGAGAACTTGAGGAAGGCCTCTGAGAAGTAGATTTGGCAGGTAAAGCTTTTGAAAGTTTGGCAGCTTTAGCCCTGGAGAAGGCCTTAATAGACATAGAAGCTGGGGGCCTAGCTGCCCCACGTGCAGGTGTAGATATGTCCAATGGAATGGTGTCGGACAAATCTTGAGCGCTAGCTTCGGTAGGGATTTCTGAAGCAGACTCGGCTGGGGCCTCAGTTGGAGGTAAGGTTTGTCGTAGGAAGAACAGAGGGCTCAGTTTCAGCCGAAACAGACACTCGCGGTAGGCCTAGCCGTGGTTTCAGCCGAAACTGCGGGCCGCGAGTGTCTGTCCTTTCCCCTGCGGTTTTTGGCCAAATGCGAAGTCGGAGTCTCAGACGGCATTTTATATGCAAAAGCGGAACTGAAAAATTCTTCTGCAAACTCCGACCGACGTCTAAGAGTCGGTCGGTTGAAGGAGGCACAGGCTAAACAAGCTGATACGTTGTGGTCTGGGCCTAAGCAGGGGAGGCAATAAGAATGGTAATCCTTATGAGGTATTTGTTTCACAAGTTAAACAATTATTTACTTTGTCTGACATCGGCTGAGGCAAGAAAGAGTCCCCAACGGGGTACTTGGCTTTTTTTCGAAGTATTCGGTAGCTGAAATCTCTGGATCTGACCGACCGGCACTTGAACAGCTTCTGCTTCGGGCACCGCGCGGCAAAAAAGACTGAGGAAAATGGCGTTGGCTTACGCCTTTATACCCCAGTAGCTATGACGTTGGGGAAAGTGCGACATCAGCCGAGGCCAGACCCAGACTTTGGAATCCGGCCGACCGAAGGGCTGCCTGAGGCAGGACAACCCATATGTTATGACTGCAGATGCATCCTTGAAGGACATAGACAGGCAGAGACGTCGTGGTCTGGGCCTAAGCAAGGTATACAGAGGGAATGGAAATCCTTATGCGGTATTTGCTTCCCACATGAAATGCAATTATTAACTGTCTGACATTGGTCAGAGGCAAGAAAAGTTTCCCCAACCGGGTACTTAGCTTTCTAGAAGTCTTCGGTTGAAAATTATTCGTAATCTCAGGAGCTGGCCGACTGGCACTTGCCAACTGCTTCGGGCACTGCGCGGCAAGAAAGACTGAAGAAAATGGTGTCGGCTGGTTCCTTTATACCCCTGTCGCACTGACGTCAGGGAAGAAAAGACGACAACAGACGCCGGACCTAGACTTTGGAATTCGGCCGACCGAGGACCCGCCTGATGGCAGGAGAACCCATCTGTTATGACTGCAGCTGTATGCACAATGAACATCTGCCTCAGAAGCCAGTGCCTGCACAGCAGCTCCAGACACATCCAAGGTAGAGACATCTGCAAGTTCCATAGTGGAAGAAGCGTCTCGCGGCATACCAGACTTGAATGGGTCTCAAGAGGCCTGTGAATCCACTGAAGTAGGCATCAGTGGATGCAAAAGTGCCTCACTGAGTACCGGCGGACTGGCAACAGAAGCATAGTCTGCAGTTTTAAACCTATGCGGTCTTGTCTATCCCTACTTTTTCATAATAACTGTAATCAGATGGCTTACTGAAGCCATTTCAGAATATGGAGAGAGAGAGCAAAAGAATTTAGCTACAGAGCCAGACTATGAATGGTTCAGGCGTTAAACAAGGCACAAAACAGACAGCAAGGGACATTGTGGTCTGGGCCTAAGCAGGTGATGCAGTAAGAGTGAAAATCTGACGTATTTGCTTTCCACAGGCAAGACAATTGTTGACTTTGACATTGGTTAGAGCAAGAAAAAAAAACGGTTCCCCAATGGGGTACTTAGCTTTAGGAGACTTCAGGATTATTCGATTTGTAAACGAAATTCAGGTAGCGGCCAGCTGGCACTTGCAAACTGGTTCTGCTTTGGGCTCCTCAGCAAGAATGACTGACGCAATGGCATCGGCTGCCTGTTTTTATACCTCCTGATGACCTGGAGCGACAGCATCTGACACAAGTCTCTGGTATTCGGGCAGACTGAGGACTACCTGTAGGCAAATAACCCAAGTGTGATGACTGCAACAGTGAAATATGAATAATATCACAAAGTCTGCATCCTCAAGGAATTAACACAAATATTTATCTTAAGTTGACTTACCATTAGAAAAGGAGTAAAAGGGTTTGTGGCTTCTCTCTACATGCAGCTGCTTGAAGTGAGGCGGGTGAAAGTTGTTGTTTAGGGATAATGCAGTCTGGTATTGCAGTAAAGTAAAATAAGTTGACTTTCTGCAGCACTACTCTTTTGGATGTTTTCCAAGCGGTTCTTAGTGACGTGGAATGTCCAAGCATTTGGGACACAGCAGGTTTCCTACAGAGATTTTTTTACTGCAAGAAATCCAGCAGCTCTTGTTATAGTTCTTATTTGCAGTTGCACCATTCAGGTTTGCACAATACAAACATCTTAACAGAAAGAAAGAATGGAGTGTCCCTATCCACTGCCCATGCAAATTCAGTAGAAACTAGATGCATATGAAATGCAGCCACTAAACAGACTTTCAAGTGACATATAGTCATCAAAATTCAACAAAAAAGTACCATTTGGAAAGCTTTTATTTACACCAGGTTGCTTGTAAGATCGAATAGATGTATTACAATTGGAAACTATGGGTGTTTGCCATGTGCCTTTACAGGCAGTGCATCATTTATGCCACATGCCTTTAGACTATTTATGCCACAGAATGTGGATTAGTGATACTTTTACCTGTAAAAGTAAAAACAGAAACCCTGTATGAAAACAATGAATAGAAAAAAGTGGTTTCAGTTTCTAACCTTGATGACTGAAGCATAGAGAGTTTGACTAAGGCCAAATTACTGGTACATTGGAATCACAATCACAGGAAACGGCCATGCTTTTTTTTTCCTGGCTGTTTGAGCTCAGAGAGTATACAAGCTGCAGGAATGTGTGGAGTGGGCTTCTTCCCTGCAATATTCAGTTCAAAACTTATTTCAACCAGGAAACTTTCTCATTTATGTCACAGGTCGCAAACCTAAAGGATTGGCCACAAAGCATTCACAACTAGAACAATGCAAGGTACACATCTGTATCCTATGAAAGTGCAGAGTAGAAGAGGCCTTACAGTCCGGTAATGTTCTATTAGAACAGTGTTGAACCAGTTTGTGAGCACACTTGGTTCTTGCAGGTGGTACTTCAAGAAACATTGCTAACACCATTAGTTCAGCCTTTCAGAATACACAAGAAAGTCTGCAATCTCAGTCGTTAACTACAGAAGGACCTCTATGCATAAAAGTTAAGGTAAGCATCACATTATACTGGAAATCATAAAATTGGACCACCAATAACTGAGACTAACTCTTGGATATGATGGTTCACTAACAGAAGACAAATCTGACAAATGCAGCCTGATGTCTTTGCTCCAGATTATAACAAAAAAGAGGCAGAGTAACTGGACAAGTACAGTGGATACCAAAGTTGACAACAGGAGCTTTACTGGAAACAAATCAGACAAGGGAAAGGATATAAACTTCAAAACAGCTAGCAAAGTTGCCATGATGGGAAAAAGCAGTCAAGTAAAAAGTGGCAATTAAAGGAAACTAAAAATGGAAATCACATTTTCATAGTACATCGATATGCAACATTCGTGTGGAGAATGGTTTCTTGCCATATCGAGTAATGCAGCCAGATTTCAATAAAAAATATTACTAATCATACCTCTCAACTGTCCAGATTTCTGCCTCACATTTTTGGTCTGTTCTTCACACAATGTGTTTTTCTAGCAAATCACTGAAGATTTAAGACATTTGATTTTCACACTTTACATCCTTCAGAAAATACATAAGGCAAAACCATAATGCAAAACCTGTTACTCTAGTATCTGTTTATAGGAGCAATATTTAAAATCAGACCATAGTTTTGGGCCTTGTTCAGGTTTCCTGCTCAGAGGTTGAGAGGTATGAATCAGTCACACAGTTTACCTCAGGTGAAGATCTGGTTGGATCTGCCAATTACTGTTCTGTCAATTATACAATGTGTGTAGCACTGAATCACCATAACATGCATAATTAGGGCAGTATGGCGGCTCAGTAGTTTAAATTTATGGTTGGATTTTAAGCTCTGGTTACTGGGTGAAGGTCTGCATGTTCACCCCTTGTGTGCGGGATTTCTTTGGGCAATCTGACTTTACTTCACAAAAACACACTTTCACAGTGCATACATATATTCTTTATTCACTTTTGTCCTTGTGGCAGAAAATTTTTCTAAGTTAATTTGAAATTATTCCAGTTTTTACAGTAGCACCATAGTATAGTCTGTTGCTGCTCTGTGGTGTCGTCCAAAACATATACATTGCTATTAATAAAAAAAAATTAAAGCAACAGATGCCACGTTTAGAACTTAAGCAATAAAAAAAGATGCAAAACCATAACCCTATATTCCTTAGAATATGGGAGCTGAACCTGGCTCGTGTAAAATCAGAGGTGTTTTCAAACAATGTCTAGGCCATAAATACAAACAGCAGAGTTATCAAATTCTGACCAATTTTAACACTGCCTCATGAGCAATAACAGCACTGCAACCATGGAATAGCAGATCTGCACGAACAAATCAGATAAATTGGTTAGTGTTGGACCTCAGGATGACCTGATTTGACTTAGGTGAATTGAGAAAGTAGAGTTGTGCAAGCTGAACTTGGCATAATAGTAGATATCTGAATGATCAGTGCTGTAGTAGCTACACAAGTTATATCTTGCCAAGTACACAACAGCTGGACAGCTTCCAAAGTCTTCAGGGCACCTTGCACATATCCAGACAAGTTTGGGCTTGAAGCCCTTCTGTACTTTCCTGCCACTGAAGAGTACTTTCCTCTGAGGATTTCAATATGCTTGTTATGCTCTGAATGACTAAAATGAATGAATGTGCAAGGCTAAATCAATACTGCCATCAATACTGCCATTTTGTGCTTATTGTAATAGCCTACAATCATCATCCATTAGGACTGCTGTATTGCAACAAAAATTCATAATGAATTCTACAATCCCACATTTCAGTACAGTTCATTGGACTGCAACCAGAATCAGGTGAACAGAGATTATACAGTACTTCTAAATTGTCTAAATAGTTAGAAAAAGTAACACCTGTGCACAGACCACTGGATTTCCCTGGGGACAGTTAAAAACTTTCTAAAGCTCCACCTCCCTGACACTTATTTGTGTGTAAGGGTGACAGGCAGTCTAGCGGGATTCCAACAAATGAACAATGCTGCATGTTGTGGCTCATTTGACCAGACTGAAAAAGGTTTTCAATATTCAAGAAGCATACCTTTTATTTTTATAAAAAGTTACGTTTTGGACTACAAAAAGCAATACAGAAACTGATTGACATTTTTATTTATTATTTTTCAATACATGAATCAGTGAAATGAAATACATGAAAATGTTTCAAAATAATCAGTGCAGCAAGAAAACTAAGAGTATGGTATAGCTATAAGATTACACAATGACAATTCTGTAACACTTCGCATTTGTTACCTTCATTATATAATCTTGTTTACTGCACCTTCAGCCTCCCCCATCTTGCCATTTGAGGTTGAAAGCTTCAGACAAAAGGTAGCAGTTATGCAGGGGAGCAGAAATTGTTAGTTTTCAAAGCACTGTCCCACAGGACACTATTAAGTCCCTGAGATAAGTCAATACACACTAATCTGGAAATGTACATCCACCCCCAGGAAAGAATAGTCACTCTAATCTGCTGTGGATGTACATCCAAAAAACTGTACCCTTCTATTCAAAAAATAAGGCCTTGAATAAAATTTAGGTAAAATGTTCCTTACGAACGGTTCCCCCTTTTCTACATTTCATGCACCAGTTTGATGTCTCTTATTTATACAGCATTTTTTGTGAAAGAATAAAAAGTTACAAGCTGTTTCTTTAGCACATCCCCTAAAAAATAAGACAAGACTGAATTACCCAAGGCACTCTGGAAACAAAAGGTAAAAATGTAGGTCACATTCTGAAGTTACACATGTGAATACAGTGAGACCTACTTTTTCCCTGTTATGACAGCAGATGGACAGCAACCAAATCACTGCACTCCTTTTTCTTAGATACAGTGACAGACCTTAGATAGCTGAAGGGGCACTTGTATGTAAGCAAATACAGGAAAAAGACTTTCCAAATGTGACCAAGGACATTCTGCCTCAATTTCAGGTTTCACTATAATGACCTTTGGGGGGGGGGGGGTCATTTCAAAATCAAAAAGCAAAAGAGAGAAAAAAGGTGGTCACTCCCCATCCACTTTGCGGATATCCACGATAAAAAAATGATAGAACTACAGTGAATATTAAGTGAATACAAGTGATGTTTAAAACAAGTTACTTATTTTGGGTCTTTGATCCCCTCCCCCAATTTGTTAGCTTTGTCCAGAACGAGAAAACATGTTGAGGTAGGTTTCCCACAGTTCCCATTAATGCAAAGAGTCATAATGGGAACAGCTCTTCTACACAGTAATGGCTTCACTTTGTTGCATGGCAAATTAAAATTTAAACTGCCCACATCAGTAGCTATACTAAAAAGTATGCGGATATGCTGCAGCATGACGGTGTCAGTCTTCCAATTTCCAACTAAATGACAATGTGAGTTACAAGAAATGCACTAGGTTTTTTTTTTTAAGAGTATACGCCAAGTCCTTCTTTGCAGACTCTGCAGTAACTATTAAACACTTCTGAAAATGTAAAGATTAACTGGAAAGGGGAATTATGACTTCGTATAACATAGCACAATGAACTGTGCTTTCAGGTACAGAAAATGAAATTGCTGTTAGAAAGTTATTTGCAGCACCTAGATTAATTTTATACACCATAACTGTGATCTGAATAACTTCATTAAAGGCTCTACAGCAGCTGTAAGAGAGTGAAAGAAGTGTGCATTTTATTTGCAAATTGTTTTGATCTAGGACATGGGTTCATAACAGAAGTTAAAATGCAAAAATGCTCAAACCTTAACAAAAAGGGCAAGCATGCATAATGAATAGGAGGCACTTTACATAATATACCAAACATTGCACATTACACATTTAACACGCAATAAATTTTTTTTCTAAACCGGAGCCAAAAGACATAACTGAGGTTATGCTATCAAATGAATATGAGATCAAAGTTGGCAAGTTTAAATATTCTTGTTAAATTTTCCAGAGTATAATTTTTCGGATCATGACTCCTGCAGAAAATGTTCAAATTTTGTTCATGAAATATCCAGTTCCACTAGTGTAAAGGAAAATAAAAAAAAAAACTACAACTGAAACTCTGATGACCAGAGTTCAGTTAGTGCATTGGGTAGCTGTTAGAAATGGTGCAAGTGTCAAGAGCAGTGATGACGCTTTAGCTGTGTACCTCCGTTTGAGGGTAAGGGTGAGGTATATGTGCTTGAGCACATGCTTCATGGTCAAATACCTGGTGGAGACCACGGTTTCCACAGAGGCGCTCATGAACAAGGCAGCAGGGCCATCTGTACACACACAAGCATAAATATGCATTGCAAAAGCTCATTGCACACCAACTTGTACAACCCCTCATTGTTCTTTGTGGGCTTGTGTACCCACTCAGCAAGGGATAGAACTGGGACTTCTCAACTGCAGGAGACCAGAGGCAAGACTGAAGGTAGCAGTGGCTGCATCCACAGGTAGTCCACTGTGACAATACCATGAGGATGGGGGTGGATATGGCCCATAATACAAAATATAAAGTGACCAGATGACATCAGATGGATAAATGGTTTACCGTACAGATGGCATCAAAACCTGAACTTTGAAATATATGCAATTACATTCCTAAAACTGAACTTGGACATGCAAGGTTTATAGTTTTCAGTCTGTCGCAATTTTCAGCAGATTCATCGTATGACGTCACCAGATAAACAGCCCAGTTAAGCAATGGTATGGCCCAATGCTGAAAACACAGGGATAAACGAAAGATAATGGATGTAACCTAAAATGTCACCCAAGTAAATACAGCTGGACAGCAAAGTGAAATACACTGCAGCAGTAACCTCATTTCATTTCAGAGGTGAATGTGGACACAGAATCTAAGGCAGTGGTGCTGCAGTGCTGGACAATAAGGACAGACTGTGTACCACGGGTCTGCCATCTCAAGTTAAGCAATCTTCAGTGACCAGAAGGCCCATGGTACAAATGTCATGTTCAGTGACATTAAAAGATTGACTTCCATTTCACAAACTACAATGCTAGATTTTTTTCATACTGTGGGGGCACATATGCAGACGTGACACAAACCAGTGTCAATGTCAGTAAGCTAACCTCTGGGATTTTGTGTTGCACACATATGGACTGGAGATGGAGGACTACTGAAAGTGTCAGAAAAGAAAGGACAACTAGGAACAAAATAAACTGGGTTTATGTTAGGGCAAATTAAGTATCTAATTGGGATCGGTCCATTTTCTTCTCCGAAAGCATGGTATTGCATGGAACAAGAATCAGGGCAATGTGACTTTGGTATGTATGTATAGAATTTAAGACTAATGTGCCTGAAAGTCCTCCAACAGAAGTTATAACTTCAAGACAGCTGCATATTGAAGAAAACTAGCTTGCAGCAGTCTGGAAGGCAAGAAGTTTACTCAAAACAGTTAAAGCTGTACGATTAAAACAAAAAAGTTTAAGTCCAATTTGTCAAAATAATTGGAACAAAATTACCCTTGAACCACAAAGATGCAGTCACTTATTAAAGAGGTGCCACGTGTTCTCTGGCAGTCAGACGCTCTCTCAATGCTTACCATTTCTCAGCGTCAAAATAGCCAAATATGATTTTACATAGAACTAAATATAATTTTACATAGCTCAAAAGTCTACACACAAGATTCTGTAAGATATCTGCTCTGTCTGTATTGTTTTTAATTATGGCTGATGCTCCATGAGAACATTTTTACAAAACAGCTCTAGTTATAGATTTTTTTTATTAAGTAAAGCAGTATTATGTATTTGTGTTGGTACTGGTTATATGGCTACTGCAACACCACTGTGATTTTGTTCTCTACAAACACTCCAAGAAACAAAAATGTTTCCTATTAGAATAGCGTCAGCTGCCATGCACATCCAGAGTGCCAATCCAATATCAGCAGCAGCACATAACAAGAATGTAATAATGCCTGCAAAAAGTGCTGTTGCCGCAATAGTTGTAAGGAAAACACCAAATTTCCAAATGGGCCTGTCATCATTGCTATCTTGAAAGCATGGACTTAATCCAAAAGATAACAAAGCAAACAGACAGAATACCAAGGTTGAACAAACAAAGACCTTAGAAACTTCAACTCCAACACTGCGAATGTTCATTTTTATTTCATCTTGCTTGGAGCACTCCACCTCCCCTGTCGTTTTACTCTGGAGGCACTGTTTGTGCAGACCAGTATTTTTTTCACTGCTAATTCTGAAATCTCCATGTTTTCCATACAGAGAAAACAGAAGCAGTGCCAAGGCAATGAACGACAGGGCACATGACCACACTCTAGGCCAGCAACCAGTGGTCTGCACGCTCTTGTACTGGCTTCTGTAAAAGCCCTCTTGTACACGTAGATTGATAGCTGTCATGACGACTTAATTTGTATGAGTAATTTACAGTCTCTTCATGCGACGAATCTTCTTCTTTCCATCAAAGAAAAACTTGCTTGACTTGCTAGAAAACAAGCATTTTAAAGTTAATAAAATAATTTTCTAAAAAAATAAATTTTTCCTATAAAACATAATATAACAAATGAAAACATGACCTCAACCAACCAGAAACGGACAACAGATAAAGGTCACTTGGCAAAACATTTACATATGCCAAGCTACTACCACTCCTTGATCCTTTTCTACAGCAGTTTTCTTTAAAAGGTTAGAAGATTTCTCTGCAACTCAGTCCCTCCTTTGAAGAAAGCATGCTTCAGATAAAGTAGGTCAATGTTACTGCTGAGTCCTTGCATACAAAGTAGTTAACTGGCACCAAACATGCCAAATAAATCAGTTTCAGTTCTCAGTATTTCTCTTAATCTGACATCACCTTTGGCAACTGGAACAAAATTGTACTTATAACAGGAATACCAGGTAGCTTGACAGTCTCTGCTGGACCTTTTCCCATCCAAGACATTAGTACAAAAAATGCAAAACACTGAACAGATTATAACAAGGAATGGCATGGAAAAAAAAAAAGAAAAATACAAAGTTTACACGTGAATGACTGGACATTCCACAGTTTTAAAGCAGGGTGAATATGAGGCAAACTATTTCGAAAGGTAAAATCAGGGACTATAAATCCCCACAGTTCAAATAATGCCTCTGATGCAAATACAATGGAAAGAGGACTGCAGGTGAGGCATAAATGAAAGCTGAAAAGGGTACAAAGTTGACTAGTTCTGGACAACTGAAGAAGAAGAATGCCTTAAACCCACAGTAGGGTTTGTCATGGTAGTGGTGTCAGTTTATAACTCAAGCTGGTGATGTACAGATTGGCAGCTTCTTTATAGCTAGCATATCAGAGTAAGACTCCACTGTCTCATGATGTCTTCACTTTAGTGTTGTTTACACTAAAGAGGAACTGCATAAGGTCTCCTCCTGAGCAGGGATGTCAGCCCACCTCACAAGAAAGTAGTTTGTTTTGTGCTTTGTGAAATGCCACAACACAATTTGCTAAAATGTGCAATCTTTAAACTGACCACAAATCATCATTTATGACTTATAAAGAACAGCTGTAAAGAGCAGGAGCATGGGACCCAGGTAGGGGGTACAAAATCAAAAGGATGTTGCCAAAAGAACGGTACCAACTGTAGTTGATTTGAATATTATAGTTTGGTCTGGTTTGAATTAAGTGTGTTTTCCTTGCATTGTACACAGTATTATTTCATGACTACATAAACTCAAGGGACATTAATGAAGGAAGCAATCATGAAAATGGGAAGTGTATATTTAAGGAATAAGGTGCAAGCATGACAGGAATCCGCTGCTAGCTCCCACCAGCATCTTAACCTTAGTTTAGCAGTAACAGTTTCCTACCGTCTACAGCTACAGTCTGTGGCTACCAAACACTGATGGTATGCAAATGCAAGCAGGACAGAGCTCCAGTGTTTTACATAACCAACCAAGCATTTTCTTTGGTAGAATAAAAGTGAATCTCTCAAGTCTTTAGGATCCCAACAGAAAACTATCCAAGTGACTAGAAAAAAGGACATCTATGACCAGTAAAACATACCATCTGGACCTAAATAAGGCTGTCACTTTTTCAGATGCCCAAAGTGGGACATTTTTTTTTTTAAAGTGGGCAATTTTTCAGGATAAATCATACTTGCAACCAGTGCAAAGGACTGAACTTCATTCAGTTGCCAAAATAAAAGCTCACTTATAGAACTTGGGTGGTTTCACATCATGGTTAGGGGTCTTGCATACAAAACAATTTTATGCAAAATCTACATTTTTTTTCCTTTACAGGACAACTGCCTGAATAAGGGACCGTCTAGCACAAAGAGTGGCAGGTGGAAAGTAACCCATCCTTTGTTTAATGGGTTTAGTGTATGCTAAAGCTGACACTGTACTCCTGATGCCCCAGTGATTGTGAATAAACACCTGCAATAGCCTTTAGTATTTACTTAATTTTGCTAAACAGATGGTCTGGTATAGGACCTTTTCAACAATGACTCAAGCCACTGTATTAATCTAAATACAGCTTAGAGTCAACAAACCCAAATGGCAGAAAAATACATGTTCTGTTTAAAAGTCACAGTAATCATTATTCACTAGTTACTGTACACTCCAAATGAGAGGGAACAATGAAAGGAAAAGGTGGAAGGTGAAGATGCACAACACAATCGTAACCAACTCATGTTCAAAACATGGCTGTGAAGAAATTCGCTCAAGGCAAATCTTGGCAAAGCTGAGAGCAGACAAAGTATTATGATCAATACTTTTTTGTACTTTATAAAGCCTTATCTGCTCCATGTATTACCAGTTACAGAAAAAAACAGCGTTAAGTATTTTACCAGCTTTCAAAGCCTTTGATAACCTCTTTGCCACTTACTGTCAGACAGCATGCAGAAAAGAAATGCCCTCTGAAGAACGGTTTTAAAAGCTCTAGGTAGAGTGGGGCATCCCAGTGTTACAAACTTGTAACCGCTTTTAAAAGCGGTTTTACCTCATTCTGCTGCTATTCTGTACCAGCCTAACAAGCCGGTCTTTCCCCTGACATTAGATTGCAATTGCCAAGCTAAATGCACAGCCTAGCAATATGGAAAGCAGTGGGAAGTAGTATTAGAATGCATGTTGCAGATATTGAAGAAAAAAAAATGATAAAAATCTGTTTTAATTCAACAAGTCTGTATATGACTTGTTAATTTGCAAGAGACTATTAGTACATGCATATTAATAGACGACTCTATCCTTTATCTGAAAGGATTTACAATGCTAAGTATTGGTAAGGTACTGGGCAAGTTTACAAGAAAAAAAAAGTGCAGTTAACTTATGATAAAATCTGAAGTATCACTGCTGCAGTAGCCTATATCAGTTGCACCCTGCTAAGGATACAACCATCCTGCTTCCAAAGCTTCAGTGCACCTTCCACACACCCAAACAGTTAGGCAGCTCAAGCTAAACAGGTTTGAGCACAAAGCCAGAGCTTTCAGGCGAACAAACAGGGAGGATGAATGCTGACAGGGCATAGTTAGGAGTTTATAAGCCCATACCTTGGCAAAACATTCAAAAATCTAAGGGGAGTGGAGGGAGGAAGCAGTTACTGCAGCAGAGAGCCCCTGGTGAATGCCCCTTGCAAAGCCTGATCTAAACCTAGAGAAGGAATCAAGTTGTAGTGCTTTGTATGTACAGAAGACCAAGTTGTTGCTTCCAGAATACTTAAGATGCCAACCTTTCAAAAAAGCCACAACTGAAGTCAATGTCCTGTTAGAGTAAGCTTTGACCATGCCTGGAATAGTTTTGTTGTGGCGAGAACAAACAGAAAAACATTTTGAAAATAAGTCTGTTTTGGCACAGACTGTCCCTTCTACATACCCTCACAAGAAGTGAACGGATCCAAAGATCTGAAAAATTTTGTTGTGTCAAGACAGTATCAGAGTTGTCTGTGGACATCCAAGGTATACAGTATCCTTTGTCCCTCAGAAAGGAAGACGGGTAGACGGACAGTTTTGGATATTGGGCATAAAATAATTTGTTTTCAATGAAATCCTGTCTCAGTAGAAAAATGAGATGGAGTTGCAAGCTCTTGAGTCAGCCGGTCTGAGAAATCAGTAAAATGATCTTTCATATTAACCTCAAGTCAGCCCAATGAGCAGTTCAAATGCAAGCAAGCATTAACTTATCCAGTACAAAAAATTAAAGATCTCAAGGAAGAGACAGTTTTCTTGGAGGTCTCTAATGCAAAAACCCTTAAAAAAAAATATTCACGAGGATGCACAAAGAGTGGAATCTATGGGCAGACATGCTGAAATGGCCAAAAAATGAACCTCGACAGAGAAGTAAGAAAGGCCATAGGACAGTAACACAAATATTGTAAAACCAGAGAACTAGCCCCGAATGGTTGCTGGGTACGTTTTTGGTACCAATTACAAAGCCTTCCATTTGCCAACACATGATTTTCTAGTAGCAAGTTTTTATGCCTCCATTAGTACCTACTGCATTGTCCTTAGTAAACAGATGCCCAAATGGAATTAAAACCCTATCATCCAGACAGTTAGCTGGTGTTGACTGGGGTCAGGATGTATCAAATACCCTTGTTCTTGTGTGTATAGATCCATTATGTGAAAAAGTTTATGGTAATTGCTATTTCAAAACGAAGGGAGAAAAAAACTGTTCCCTGGGCCAGAATTGAAACAGATGACTTTTGGGGGTTCCTCCTGAATCTTCAGAAGGACCCACAATATCAATGGAAAAGTACGCAGGAACATTCCTGTCCAAGGAAAGGAAAAAGCATCCACCTTCCAGACCTTCTTGCATAAAGTCCAGAAATAGAATTTTACCAGCTGATTGTTCAAAGAGAAGGCAGAGAGGCCTACTTGAGAAACTCCCCACAGATGTATCAAATCTTGGAAGATCCCTGATCTAGTTTCCATTCATGAAGGTTGTCTACCTTACCTCGTCTGCCACATGCCTGTGCTCGGATGGAAAGCAGAATGCCTTAGAGTGAGACTGTGCTCCCAAGTTAATATGGTTAGTCTACATAGGGGGCATCATGTTTGTAGCAGAACTTTAAGAGGTCCAGGAGACAAAATGTGATCCAGAGAAAGTACAGTTTTGTACCTACCATAAATGTAGATGTTAGACACTGCTGCAGTCATCATACTTGGGTTATCCTGCCGTCAGGCGGTCCCGCAGTCGGGCAGAGTTCTAAAGTCTTGGTCTGGTGTCTGTTGCTGTCGCTTCTTCCCGGACATCAGTGCGCCAGGGGTATACAAGAGTCAGACTCCATTTTCTTCAGTTTTTCTTGCCCCAGATGTCAGGTGCCCCCAAGTAGGTGGGCAATACATATTGCCAATAAAACATGTAAAGGAAATACAAGGAATACCTTCAGTTACAAGCAAATACACCACAAAGGTTGTACCAGATGGAAAGGTATAGAAAAGTTCAGCTAGGTCAGAGGGGATGGAGGGAGGGTAACCTGGACTGCAGCAGTGTGAACACTAACATCTACATTTATGGTTAGGTACAAAACTGTACTATGTTCATCGTGTTACACTGCTGCAGTCATCACACTTGGGTTGAATCCCAAAGCCAAGAATGGGCGGTGGAATTAAACAGGGTTTGGAGAAGTTAGTAGGCCCTGCAGAATTGCAGTGGCAAAGCCAGCTCTGGTTTTAGAGTATAGAGGTAAGTGGTAGTGCTTGGTGAAGGTGTGCACTGAACTCCAAGTTGCAGCCCCAAAATATCCTTGGTTGGTACCCCCCTGAGAAAGGCTGTTGATGTAGCTGTAACCCTGGTGGAATGGGACCTAATGTTAGCAGGTACCAGTTTCCCATGATGTGTATAGCAGAAACTGCTGCTGCTGTGGCTTAGTGGTACTTCATGCAGTCAAGTGTGTCCATGGTCTGGTAATTCCTTTTGTTTGTGGTGTGCAGGGTCCTTGGTTTGAGCCTTGCAGGAGCTGTTTAATATACCCCAGGGATTACCTCAGTGTCACTGCTCAACAGAGGCACAGCAAAATAATGGGTATAGTTCCTCATAGTAAATGCCCTCGGGCAGATAGCTTAGTATGAACCTATGAACCTATGAACTGATACAATGTCCTATCCATTTTGAAATTGTCTGTTCTGAGATGGCTTTTCCTTGTGATCCTGCAACATAGGATACAGAGCTGGTCAGATTTTCTGAAAGCCTTAGTTTTATCCAAGTAGTAACGTAATTGCCTGTGAATGTCCAAAGAGTGCAGGAGCCTTTTCTCCTTTGTTCTGGGGGTTTGGGAAAAAGGTGGGCAAATGAATGGTTTGGTTTAGGGCCACACTGGATACCACCTTTGACAAAGGAAGGGTTAGTTCGTAGAGCGACTGTCTTGATGAAAAATGAGGAAAGGCTCCACTGCCATTAGGGCCTGTAGCGGAGACTCTTCGTGCTGAAGTTATTGCTAGCAGCAGGGAGGTTTTGTACAACAGAAACTGTAAATCAGCTGTAAAAGCTGGTTCAAAGGGCGGCAGTGTAAGCTTTTCCAGAACAAAAGTTGAGATCCCAAGTTGTGTTGGTGCTCTCCTGGGCGGTCTTGTGTTCTTAGCCCCTCTGAGGTACTGTCTTAGCAGTGGATGCGAAAATATGGGAGGATCCATGTTGTAGTGAGCTGAAATCGCTGAGGCGTGGATCTTAGATGAAAAAGAAAGTCCTTTGTGCAACATCTCGGTTAAATATTGTAGAATCTGAGGAATGTTTGGAACAAGGGGATTTTGGCCTTTAGCCTAGTTCCAGGCACAAAATCATTTCCATTTGTCTGAATAGGCTTTCCTGGTGCTGGGCCTCCAGAATGACATCCATAACAGCTTTAGAGAGAAGTGTTGGCTGGTTGCTTAGTTAATTTGCCATGCAGCCAGATTTAAAGTCTTGAGCTAGCTGTGTAGAATCTGATAGTTTTGTGAGTGAGCAGGTGAGGAATTTGAGGCTGAGCATCATTTGCGGCCTCTCTAATCTTTCAGCAGCACCTTTGCTAGAAGAGGCAGTGGAGGAAAGGCATACACTTATTTTCCAACTGAATGAGAGAGCGTCCACTTTACAAGCTAGTGGGTGGAATGTCCTTGTGCAAAATTTCTGAAGTTGGTAGTTTTGGGGGTTGGCAAACAGATCCATGTCTGGGTGTCCCCATTTTTGAGTTATCATTGCAAATACTTGTGGATCTAGTTTCCACTCGTGAGGATCCATGACATTTCTGCTTAGATAGTCTGCCAATGTGTTTCTTTCCTGGCAGGAATTGTGCTTTTAGTTGAACATGGTAGGTCAGTGCTGTGTTCCACAAAGTCATTGCTTACCTGCACAGGGAGTAGGAGTGTGTGCCCCCTTGCTTGTTTATGTACATTACTGTGGTGTTGTCAGTCTATTAGGAGTTGTCCTGGATGTAGGAGGTCCTTGAAAGCTGTTAGGGCATTTTGTACAGCTAGCATTTCTTTTTGATTGCATTCAGGGCAAATGGTCTACAGATCAAAGGCATCTGCATATCACTGTCCTGCCATGTGTGCCCCCCAGGCATAATCCAATGCATCTGTTAGTTTGCCTGGCTGTGGGCAAGGTAAAAAGGCAGAACCTAGTTGAGGTGACATGCCTGAGCCCACCATAGAAACTCCTGTTGAAGGCAGGGAATGAGTGGCATTATTGTTTCCAAGCTGCGGCTGTGCTGAGTCCATACGCTTTTCAGGTACCATTGTAATTTCCTCATATGCAGTTTTGCAAATGGTAGTAGTAGTATGCAAGATACCATGAATCCCAAGGCCTGCAGAATTTTTCTTGCAGGGAGTTGGGTCTTTGTTGCCATCATTTTGAAGTATCGAGTCAGCTGTTCTTGCTAGTCTGGCATGAGATAAGCCATCTGGGCCGTTGTATTTAAGCTGGCACCCAGGAATATTGTGTTTTGTGAGAGCACTAGTTTTTATTTCTTTTCGTTTACTGTGTACCCTAGGCAACTTAATAGGTGTTTTGACAAATGCCAGATGCTTTAAAGAATGTCCTTGCTTTCTGCTTGAATAAGGCAGTCGTCCAGGTATGGATATATTTGAAATCCTCTGTCTGCAGTATGCAATTACTGGTGCCAGGCATTTTGTGAAGACCCTGGGCGCAGTAGATAAGCCAAAGGGCAGTGCAAAGAAATGATGAGTTGAACCTGCATCGGAGGCATCTTCTGCAATTTTGTCTGATAGGCACATGCAGGTATGCCTCCTAGAGATCCGTTACTAGCCAAGCCTTCTTGCCCAGCATGGGAAGAAACTGCTGTAGTGTTAGCATCTTGAATTTGGGCACTTGCAGATTAGAACTGAAAGGTCCAGAATGGGTCTCTAGGCTTCGTCCTTTCTGGGGACTAGAAAGAGTCTTGAGTAAAATCCTTGTCCTTGCTCCTGTGTGGGTACCTGTCCTTGCTCCTGTGTGGGTACCTGTTGAATGGCTCATGTCTATGAGAGCTGCAATTTGTTTGAGCCTCTGCCCATTGATTTGGTGGCAGGTTTGGCATTCCTTTTATCCTTGGCAAAGTGTGAAAGTGGAATCTGTATCCTTGAGAGAATATTTAGGACCCATTTGTCTTGTGATGTGCCAGCTGTCTGCAAAAAGTGCTAATTTTCCTCCCAAGGGAGCTGCCAAGAGATTTGCTTGGCAGTCTGTGTTTGTCTTCTCATAGCTTGGGGCCTGTCTTCTCCTCCTTTCTGGGTTGCAGTACCCCATTGTAGAGGCTTGTAAGGGACTTGTGACTGACCTCTGCCCCTTGGGTGTCTATTTTCCCCTCTGTGGTCAGTCTGTCAGAAGCTGGAAAGGACCAGTTTTTTGTTGGCCAATTTCTGCTGAAACGATGGGGTTGAACCTGTAAAAAAATCCTTGACCGTCTGCATAGATTTTGCCTAATCCTTCATTTTCTTTAAAACCTCTTCTGCTTTTACACCAAATAAAACATCCTGCTGTAAAGGTGCATCCAATAACTTGATTTAACATGATCAGGTAGGGTTTGTTCTTTTAACCAAGCATGTCTATGTATGACAGACTGAGTCACTGCTGCTCTACAGGAAGCCTCCAGTGAACCAAATCCACATTGTAAAGTACGTTTTCCCACTTGTTCAGATGCATGCAACAAATCTTGCATTTCCTTGAAATCAGGCTGCTCTGAAGGTGTGCCCATTTTTTGTTTTAATTGAGACATCAGGTATTGCTGATATTTCAGCATGTGAAACTGGCAATTTAAGGCCCTCATAGCTATAGAGTAGCTGAGGTATATACTTTCTTTCCCCATCTGTCTAGTGCTCTGAAATCCCTTTCAGAGGGTACAGGATTTTTAGCAACAGAGGCCTTAACCCCTTTGGGACCATGGGAAATGGTTTCTGGATCAGCAACAGGGCTTTTATATAGGAATTTGTGTGAGTCAGGGACTCTCTAGTATCTTGTCTGGTTTGGCTGGTGCAGGAGGTAGAGAGTCTGGGTTAAGGCTAGATTCTAAGTAAACATCATCCACAATGTCTAACACGGGAGGGATAGCAAGTGGTCTGTGCTGGGGTAGTAAAAGGAACTCTCGAAGCCTTTCTTAGAATCAAGAGTAATCTTGGCCTTCCCAGTGGAAATGTTCCCTCATGGTATGTAAAGTTTCCCCAGTGGAAATGTTCCCTCATGGTATGTAAAGTTTCCCCAAAAAGAGTAGTCTTCTGGGGGAGATGCTGAGGGAATAGACTCTTCAGCATCAGAGTCTTCATAAGGGGGGGGGAAAAAAAAAAAAAAAAAAAAAAAGAGTATTCCTGTTCCTCAGAAGAATCTGAGGAAATTGAGACCTGGTCAGAGGAAGCATAATCCTCCTCCTGTCTTGGCCTTTTATCAGGAGGGGGATGGGAATCCCAGATTAGGGTAGTCCCATCTTCAGCCATCTTAAGCATCTGTTTCTTAGGCATGGGGCCTTGTACTGGAGACTGCTGTACAGTCTGTTTTTAAAAGGAGTTTTCAGCTTTGCATAAGATTTGATGAGTGTAGTCTGAAGACATCTTCTGCAACTAAAGGCGTTTCAACTGCACCGGAATCTCCTTCTGCTCTGGAGTCGGAAGGGGCTAAAGATGAAGGCTGCGGCAGCCTAGTAATCTCCGCTTGGGAATAGGAAGCTGTCTGAGGTTCTAAATCAGCAGTCATCAGGGGCTGCGTAGGCACCTCACTGAAAACCAGAGAGCACACGACTGGCCCAGCAGAGGCCTCGGAGTCTGGTTTGGGTCTCTGCTGCCTGTCCTTATCCTTGCTTTTTTTATGCATTCCAGTCGTCGGTTGCTCCGACGGCATGGTATAATTAAATTTCCTACCAAAGTAATGTCGGGCGAAATCAAACAGACGTTTAATAGTTTTATTAAGCCTAGCACAAAACCGACAACCCTGTGTCGTCGTGGTCTGGGCCTAGGCAACGAATACAATAAGAATAAGTCCTTATGAGGTATTTGCTTCCCCACAAGAAATGCAATTCCACAAGAAATGCAATTGTTAACTTTCTGACATCGGACTGAGGCAAGAAAAGGTTCCCCAGTGGGGTACTTAGCTTTATTGAAGAGTTCGGTCTGAAATTCAATTTGAAAATCTCAGGAGTCGGCTGACCGGCACTTGCGAACTGCTTCTGCTTCGGGCACTGCACGGCAAGAACGACTGAAGAAAATGGTGTCTAATGCCTCTTGTATTCCCCTGGCGCACTGACATCAGGGAAGAAGCGACAGCAACTGACACCGGACTAAGACTTTGGAACTCTGGCAGACTGCGGGATCGCCTGATGGCAGGATAACCCAAGTGTGATGACTGCAGCAGTGTAACACGAACATCTGAGGGCCTTCTCTAGAGCAAGAATCTTATGCGTTTGCATCGGTCCTTACTGTCCTACATACCTTGCAATTTTATCCCTCCTGATACTGCTTCCTAAACAAAAGTAGTGCCCGACTGCTTTGGATTTGAGGGGGGGGGGGTTGGCAAAGAGGTCTGTATTTAGAGATATGCATCATCTCCAAGTAATTCTTCTTCTGACAAATACCACTACTGGAATTGGAAAAGGACAATGGGTGCTGGTACCAAAGAATACAATTTTGTACCTACCATAAATGTAGGTGAGTGTTCACCCTGCTGCAGTCATCACACTCTGGTTATCCTGCAGTCAGGTGGTCCTGCAGTCGGCCAGAGTTCCAAAGTCTTGGTCCGCTGTTGGTTGCTGTCGCTTCCTCCCGGACGTCAGTGCACCAGGGGTATACAAGAGGCATCCGATGCCATTTTCTTCAGTTTTTCTTGCCCCAGAGGTCAGGTGCCCTCAATAGGTAGGCAATACATATTGCTATATAAAAATATACAAGTAAAAATAAAATCCTTTCAGTCACAAACAAATACACCACAGCGGTTATATAGGATAGAAAGGTAGGTTGTATAGGATAGAAAGGTATGAATAAGTCCAGAGGGGATGGAGGGAGGGTAACCTGGACTGCAGCAGGGTGAACACTCAACATCTACATTTATGATAGGTACAAAACTGTACTATGTTCATAGTGTTAACCTGCTGTAGTCATCACACTTGGGTTGAATCCCAGAGCTAAGGATGGGTGGTGGAGTTAACAGGGTTAGAAGCTAGTAGGCCCTGCAAAACTGCAATGGCAAAGCCAGCTCTAGTAGAATATAGAGGTAAGTGATGGTTTTTGTGAAGGTGTGCACTAACTCCAAGTTGCAGCTTCCAGAATATCCTTGGTTGTCACCCCCCCCCCCCCCCCGAGAAAGGCTGCTGATGTAGCTGTAGCCCTGGTGGAGTGGGGCCTAATGCTAGCAGGTACCGGATTCCCATGATGCGTGTAGCAGAAACATATGCAATGTCCTATCCATTTTGAAATGGTCCATTTTGAGAGCTTTCCCTTGTGATCCTGCAGCATAGGCTACAAAGAGCTGGTCAGTTTCTGAAAGCCTTAGTTTTATCATAGTAACGTAATTGTCTGTGAATGTCCAAAGAGTGCAGGAGTCTCCTTTGTTCTGGGGATTTGGAAAAAAGGTGGGCAAATGAATTGTTTGGTTTAGGGCCACACTGGATACCACCTTTGGTATAAAGGAAGGGTTAGTTCGCAGAGAGACTATCTTTATGAAAAATGAGGAAAGACTCCACTGCCATTAGTGTCTGTAACTCTGAGACTCTTCTAGCTGAAGTTATTGCTAGCAGCAGGGCAGTTTTCCATGAAAGAAACTTTAAGTCAGCTGAGAAAGCTGGTTCAAAAGGCGGAAGTATAAAAGTTTTTCCAGAACAAAGTTGAGATCCCAAGTAGGTGTTGGTGCCCTCCTGGGCGGTCTTATGTTCTTAGCCCCTCTGAGGTACTGTCTTAGGAGTGGATGTGAAAATAGAGGATCAGTGTTGTAATGAGCTGAAATTGCCGAGGCGTGGATCTTAACAGATGAAAAGGAAAGTCCTTTGTGCAACATCTCAGTTAAATATTGTAGAATCTGACGAATATTTGCATCAAGGGGATTTTGGCCTTTAGCCTGGCTCCAGGAGCAAAATCTTTTCCATTTGTCTGAATAGGTTTTCCTGGTGCTGGGCCTCCCGGCCTCCAGAATACCATCCATAACAGCTTTGGACAGAGGTGTTGGTTGATTGTTTAGGTAATTTGCCATGCAGCAAGGTTTAAAGTCTTGAGCTGGCTGTGTAGAATTTAATTGTCTCGCTGGGTGAGCAGGTGAGGAATTTGTGGTAAAATCCATGGTGGGCCATGTTCTTTAGAATTGGATACCAGTGCTGGCGTGGCCAGTCTGGTGCAATGACCATCATTTGTGGCCTCTCTAATCTGACTTTCAGCAGCATCTTTGCTAGAAGCAGCAGTGGAGGAAAGGCATACACTGTTAATGTTTTCCAAATGAATGAGAGGGTGTCCACTTTCCAAGCTTGTGGGTGGAATGTCCTTGTACAAAATTTTTGAAGCTGGTAATTTTGGGGGTTGGCAAACAGATCTATGTCTGGGCGTCCCCATTTTTTTGAGTCATCATTGCAAATACTTTTGGATCCAGTTTCCACTTGTGGGGATCCATGATGTTTCTGCTTAGGTAATCTGCCAATGTGTTTTTCTTTCCTGGCAGGAATTGTACTTGTAGTTGAACTTGGTTAAGACAGTGCTGTGTTCCACAAGGTCATTGCTTGCCTGCATAGAGGGTAGGAATGTGTGCCCCTTGCTTGTTGATATACCACATTACTGTGGTATTGTCCGTCTTTATTAGTTGTCCTGGGTGTAAGAGGTCCTTGAAAGCTGTTGGGGCACTCTACTGCTAGCATTTCCTTTTGATCGATACGCAGATGCCTTTGATCTGTAGTCCATTTGCCCTGAATGCACTGTCCTGCCATGTGTGCTCCCCAGGCATAGTCAGATGCATCTGTTGTCATAGTTTGCCTGGCTGTGGGTAATGTGAAAGGCTGACCCTTGAGGTGACATGCCTGTGCCCACCACAGAAACTCCTGAAGGCAGGGAAGGAGTCATTTCCATGATGTGGCTGTGCTGAGTCCATACGCTTTTCAGGTAACATTGTAATTTCCTCATATGCAGTTTTGCAAATGGTATTAGTAGTATGCAAGATGCCATGAATCCCAAGGCCTGCAGAACTTTTCTTGCAGGGTCTTTGTTGCCATTATTTTGAAGTATTGAGTCAGCTATTGCTTGTCTGGCGTGAGAAGCCATCTGGGCCGTTGTATTCAAGATGGCACTCAGGAATATTATGTTTTGTGAGGGCACTAGTTTTTCGTTTACCGTGTACCCTAGGCAACTTGGGTACTTGACAAATGCCAGATGTTTCCAAACGAATGTCCTTCCTTTCTGCTTGAAGGCAGTCGTCCAGGTATGGGTATATTTGAATTCCTCTTTGTCTGCAGTACGCGATTACTCGTGCCAGGCATTTTGTGAAGACCCTGGGTGCAGCAGATAAGCCAAAGGGCAGCGCAGAGAATGGATAATGGGTTGAACCTGCAATGAAGCAGAGGTATCTTCTGCAATTTTGTCTGATAGGGACATGCAGGTATGCCTCCTTGAGATCCAATGTTACTAGCCAAGCCTTTTGCCCAGCATGGGAAGAAGCTGCTGTAGTGTTAGCATCTTGAATTTCGGTACTTGCAGATAGGTGTTCAGAATTTAAATATCCAGAATGGGTCTCCATGCTTTGTCCTTTCTGGGGACTAGAAAGAGGCTCTAGTAAAATCCTTGTCCTTGCTCCTGTGTAGGTACCTGTTGAATGTCTCATGTCCATGAGAGCTATAATTTGTTTGCGCCTCTGCCCATTGATTTGGTGGCAGGTTTGGCATTCCTTTTATCCTGGCAAGGTATGAAAGTGGAATCTGTATCCTTGTGAGACCATGTTTAGGACCCATTTGTCTTTTGTGATGATGTGCCAGTTGTCTGCAAAAAGTGCTAATTTTCCTCCCAAGGGAGCTGCCAAGAGATTTGCTTGGCAGTCTGAGGGTTAAGTCATTGTTTGTCTTCTGCTAGCTTGGGGCCTGTCTTCACCTCCTTTCTGGGTTGTGGTACCCCATTGGCGAGGTTTGTAAGGGCCTGACTGACCTCTGCCCCTTGGGAGTCTGTATTTGCCCCTCTGTGGTCTGTCAGAAGCTGGAAAGGACCAGTTTTTGTTGGCCAATTTCTGCTGAAACGAGGGTGTTGTACCTGTAAAGAAATACTTGACAGTCTGCATAGACTTTGCCTTATCCTCCATTTTCTTTAAAACTTCTTCTGCTTTGACACCAAATAAGACATCCTGCTGTAAAGGTGCATCCAATAATTTTGCTTTAACATGATCAGGTAGGGTTTGTTCTTTTAACCAAGCATGTCTGCGTATGACAGACCCAGTAACAGCTGCTCTACAGGAAGCTTCCAATGAATCAAATCCACACTGTAAAGTATGTTTGCCCACCTGTTCAGCTGCATGCAACAGATCCTGCATTTCCTTGAATTCAGCCTGTTGAATGTGTGCTCAGTTTTTGTTTTAATTGAGACACTAGGAATTGCTGATATTTCAGCATGTGAAACTGACAATTTAATGCTCTCATAGCCAGAGTAGCAGAGGTGTATATCTTCTTTCCCCATCTATCTAGGGCTCTGGAATCCCTTTCAGAGGGTACAGGATTTTTAGCCATAGAAGCTTAAGCCCCTTTGGGACCCTGGGAAATTGTTTCTGGGTCAGCCAGAGGGCTTTTATAAAGGAATGTGTGTGTCAGGTACTCTGTAGTATCTGTCTGGTTTGGCTGGAGCAGGAGGTAGGGAGTCTGGATTTAGACTAGACTCCAAGTAACAATCATCCACAATATCTAAAACTGGAGGGATAGCAAGTGGCCTGTGCTGGGGTAGTAAAAAACTGAGCCTTTTCTTAGAATCAGAGTAGTCCTGGCCTTCCCAGTAGAAATGTTCCCTCATGGTATGTAAAGTTTCCCCAAAGGAGTAGTCTTCAGGGGGAGATGCTGAGGGAATAGTTTTCAGCATCAGAGTCTTCATAAGGGGGGGAAAAGCATAATCCTGTTCCTCAGAAGAATCTGAGGAAATAGAATCCTGGTCAGAGGAAGCATAGTCCTCCTCTTGTCTTGGCCTTTTATCAGGAGGGGGATGGGAAACCCTGATTAGGGAAATCAAATCTTCAGCCATCTTAAGCATCTGTTTCTTAGGCATGGGGCCTTGAACAAGAGACAATGTAGTCTTTTGGTTTTAATGGAGTTTTTAGCTTAGCATAAGATTTAATGATGAGTATAGTCTGTCTGAAGACACCTTCTGAAACCGAAGGTGTTTCTACTGCACCGGGATCACCTTCTGCTCCGGTGTCTGAAGAGCCTAATGAAGACAGTTGCGACGGCCTAGTACACTCCGCTTGAGAATCCGAAGCTGTCTGGGGTTCCATTTCCATGGTCGGGTGCTGCGTAGATGCCTCACTGAAAACCAGAGAACCAGCGACTGGCCCAGCAGTGGCCTCTGAGTCTGGCTTGGTTCTAGGCTGCCTGTCCTTATCCTTGCGTTTTTTTTTATGCATGCCGGTCGGCTGCTCAGACAGCATGGATAATTAAATTTCCTACCAAAGTAATGTCGTGCAAAGTCAAAACGACGTTTGATAGTTTATTAAACCTAGCACAAAACAACCTGTGACGTCGTGGTCTGGGCCTAGGCAAGGAATACAATAAGAATGAAGTCCTTGAGGTATTTGCTACCCACAAAAAATGCAATTGTTAACTTTTTCTGACATCGGACTGAGGCAAGAAAAGGTTCCCCAAAGGGGTACTTAGCTTTATTGAAGACTTCAGACTGAAATTAGATTTGAAAATCTCAGGTGTCGGCCAACTGGCACTTGCGAATTGCTTCTGCTGTAACAGTGAATACATAACATCTACATTTATGGTAAGTGTACACAACTGTACTATATTCATGTTTCACTGTTGCAGTCATTACATTTGGGTAGATTCCCAAAGCTATGGTTGGGAGGAGGAATTTAGATAGCATTAGGACCAGCTATAAAGGTCCTGCAAGACTGCAGTTGCAAAGCCAGCTCTGGATTTAGAGAACATTGGCAAATAATGCTTGGTGAAAGTATGTACAGAACTCCAGGTAGCAGCTTCTAGAATGTCCCTGGTAGAGACGCCTCTGAAAGGCTGCAGAGGTAGATGCAGTCCTGGTGGAGTGAGGTCTGATCCCCTGGGTGATGGGTTTTCCATGGTGCTTATAGCAGAAATGAATGCAATGGCTTATCCATTTAGAAATGGTTTGCTTTGAAATAGTCTTCCCCTCTGCCCCTGCAGCAAATGCCACCAGCAGTTCAGATTTCCTTTGAGGTTTAGTCCTGTCTAAGTAGAATCTAAGTTGTCTGTGCACATCTAAGGAATGCAGTATTAGTTTCCCCTTTATTCTGTGGATTAGGAAAGAAGGTTGGCAAATGAGAAGAGCCACAATGGACACCACCTTGGGCATGAAGGATGGATTGGTTCTGAGGGACACCCCGTCTGCTTGAAAGAGGATGAAAGGCTCAACTGCCATATGGGCCTGTAATTCAGATACCATTCTAGCTGAAGTGATTGCTAAAAGGAAAGCAGTTTTCCAAGAAATACATTAAGCCGGCAGTAGCAGCTGGCTCGAAAGGAGGTACAGTGAGTTTCCCCAAAACAAAAGGTCCCAGGCTGGGGTTGAAGCTCTCCTGGGTGGTCTCAAATTTTTGGCCCCTCTGAGGAACTGCTTGAGCAGTGGAGGAGAGAAGAGGGGAGGTTCTGGGTTATAATGAGCTGAAATGGCTGAGGAGTGGATTTTAATGGAGAGGGGGAAAAAAAAAAAAAAAAAAAAAAAAAAGACAGGCCCTTGTGAAGCATCTCAGTTAAGTATTGTAAAATCCGAGGTAAATTGGGCACTGCTGTGCTCATCCCTTGAGACCGGTTCCAGGCACAGAATCTTTTCCATTTTTCAGCATAAGACTTTCTAGTACTAGGCCTCCTTGCCTCTAAAATGATATCCATCACAGGTTTGCTGAGGGGTGGTAAAGGAGAGATTAAGTAATTAGCCAGGATGCAAGGTTCAGTGCTGGAAGCTAAGGGTGCAGAATCTGGTTCTCCTGCTGAGACAGCAGGGATGGAGTCTGAGGCAGGTGCCATAGAGATAAGTGACACTGCGCAGGAGGGGGTACCAGCATTGGCGCGGCCAATCTGGAGCAATCAAAATCATCCTTGGTTTGTCCCATTTGATTTTTAGTAGTACTTTGGAGAGCAGAGGCGGGGGGGGGGGGCATAGACCGATAGGTGCTGAATGACAGAGCATCCACCTTCCAGGCTTGTTGGTGGGGAATCCTTGGGCAAAATTTGTCCAATTGGTAGTTCTGGGGAGAGGCAAAAGTACAGTTATGTACCTACCATTAATGTAGATGTTAAAGTGTATTCACTGTTGCAGTCATTACACTTGGGTTATCCTGCTGGCAGGCTACCCACAATCTGCCCAAATTCCAAAGTCCTGGTCCGGCATCGGTTGCTGCCACCTCTTCCCTGACGTCAGTGCGCCAGGGGTATAAAAGATGCAGCAGACGCCATTTTCTTCAGTTTATTTGCCCCTGATGTCAGATGCCCCCAAAAGGCTAGGCTGTAAAAATGATAAAGCATGCACAACCTTCATCTACAAGCAAATACACCACATAGGTTGTATAGAATGGATAGGTACAGATAAGTCCCAGCAAAGAAGGGGGATGATGGGAAGGTAACCTGGACTGCAACAGCGAATACACTAAAACATCTACATTTATGGTAGATGTAGAACTGTACTATGTTCATAGTGTTTCACAGTTGGTCATTACACTTGGGTTGAATCCCAAAGCTGAGGTTGGGCGGCTGGGCCTAAATAAAGTTTGGAGTGGCTAAGAGACCCTGCAGAACTGCAGTGGCAAAACCTGCTCTGGATTTAGAGTAGAGGTAAATGGTAGTGCTTTGTAAAAGTGTGCACTGAAGTCCATGTTGCAGCCTCCAAAATATCCTTGGTTGGTACTCCTGAGGAAGGCTGCTGAAGTGGCTGCTGCTCTGGTAGAATGTGGCCTAATGCCCTTGGGCACCGATTTGCCATGTTGTGAATAGCAGAAATGAATGCAGTGGCCTATCCATTTGGAAACAGTCTGCTTTGAAATGGCTTTTCCTTGGGAACCTGCAGCATATGCCAGAGTTGCTCAGTCTTTCTGAAGGCTTTAGTCTTGTCCAAGTAAAAGCGTAGCTGTCTGTGCAGGTCCAAAGTATGCAGAAGTCTCTCCCCCTTATTCTGTGGGTTTGGATAAAAGGTAGGCAAATGTATGGTACCCTGTCCTGATGGAAAATAAAAAGGTTCCACAGCCATTAGTGCCTGTAACTCAGACTTCTAGCAATATCTTCAGCAATAGGTTTTCCATAAGTATTTTATCTCTGCTGTATTGGCTGGCTCAAAAGGAGGCAGTGCAAGTTTTTCCAAGACAAAATTGAGGTCCCATGTAGGTATTGGAGCTCTCCTTGGAGGTCTTATGTTTTTGGCCCCTCTGAGAAACTGTCTTAGCAATGGAGGAGAAAAAACAGGTGGGTCCGTATTTTAATGAGCTGAAATGGCAGAGGCATGGATCTTAATTGACGAGAAGGATAGGCCTTTGTCCAGCATTTCAGTTAGGTATTGCAAAATCTGAGGAATATTTGGTTCAAGCGAGTCAATTCCCTGCGTTTGGTTCCAAGCACAGAATCTCTTCCATTTTTCTGCATAAGATTATCTGGTGCTGGGCCTCCTGGCCTCCAAAATAACATCCATAACTGCTTTAGAGAGAGGCGTGTTCTGAATGATTATATTATCCGCCATGCAGCCAGATTTAGGGTTCTAAGTTGGCTGTGTAGGATCAGATTGTTCTGTTGGGTCAGCAAATAAGGTATTTAGTGGCAATGTCCAGGCTGGGCCTTGAGACAAGCTCAAGTGCTGGCGTGGCCAGTCTGGAGCAATCAGTATAATTATTGGCTTTTGTTGTCTGACCTTTAAGAGTACCTTGGAGAAGAGAGGCAGAGGAGGGAAGGCATATACTGTAAGGGCTTTCCAGCTGAATGAAAGGGCATCCACTTTCCATGCTTGCTTGTGGCAAGTCCGAGTGCAGAATCTCTGTAGCTGGCAGTTGTGAGGGGAGGCAAATAGATCTAGGTCTGGGCATCCCCATTTCCCTGTTATGTTGAAGATTTGTGGATCCAGTTTCCACTCGTGAGGATCCATGAGGTTTCTGCTTAGTCTGCCAAAGTATTTGTCTTTCCTGGCAGGAATTGTGCTTGCAGATGTACTTGATAAGTCAATGCTGTGTTCCACAAAGTCATGGCTTGCCTGCAGAGGGGGTAGGAATGTGTGGCCCCTTGCTTGTTTATGTACCACATGACTGTAGTATTGTCCGTCTTTATCAGTAGTGGTCCTGGATGGAGTAGGTCCTTGAAGGCTGTCAGGGCATTTTGTACAACTAGCATCTCTGATTGATATGAAGATGCATTTGGTTTGTGGGCCATGTGCCCTGAACACATTTTCCTGCCATGTGCACCCCCCAGGCACAATCTGATGCATTTGTTGGTGTCTGCCTGGCAGTGGGCAAGGTGAATGACTGTCCCCTGTTGTGGTGACAGGCCTGTGCCCACCACTGAAATTCCTGTTGCAGGCAGGGAATGAGTGTAATTACTGTTTCCAGGCTGTGGCAATGTTGAGACCAAACACTTTAGATACCATTGTAGTTTCCTCATATGCAGTCTTGCATATCGAATTAGTAGAATGCAGGATGCCATGTAGCCCAGAGCCTGCAGAATTTTTCATGCAGATAACTGGGTCTTTGTTGCCATGTCTTTGAAGAAGTCAGATGCCTTTGTCTGGCATGAGATAAGCCATCTGGGCAGTTTTATTTAAGCTTGCACCCAGGAATATTCTCTTAGAGGATACTAGTTTTGATTTCTTTCCGTTTACTGTGTACCATAGGCAAATTAGTAATCTTTTTACAAATGCCAGATGCTGTAGTAGAATCTTTGTCCTTGGCTTGAATAAGGCAGTTGTTTAAGTAGGGGTATATTTGAATTCCTCTGTCTGCAAAATGCAATGACTGGTGCCAAGCATTTTGTGAAGACCCTGGGCGCAGTAGATAAGTCAAAGGGCAGTGCAGAGAATTGGTAGTGCATTGAGCCAGCTATGAATCTGAGGCATCTTCTGCAAGATTGTCTGATTGGGACATGCAGGTATGCCTCTGAGGTCCAAAGTTACAAGCAAAGCCTTCTTGCCCAGCATGGGCAGAAGCTGCTGTAGTCAACATTTTGAATTTTGGGATGTCCAGAAAAGTATTTAGAATAGACAGGTCCAGAATTGGTCTCCAGGCTTTGTCCTTTCTTGGTACTAAAAAGAAAGGAGTAAAATCCTTGTCCCTGCTCTTGTGGCAATGGCTGAATAGCCCTCATATCCATGAGAGATGAAACTTGTTTTGTGCCTCTTGCCACTTATTGCGTGGCAGGTCTGGCATACCTTTTGCCTTTGGAAGGGTGTGAAAGTGGAACCTGTAGCCCAGAGATTTTTTAAGACCCATTTGTCCTAGGTGATCTTGCCAGTTTTGTGAAAAAAAGTGCTAGCACCCAAGGGTGCTGCCAAAAAATAAGTGCTTAGCACTGGCAGAGGGAAGTCATTGGGACTGTTTTCTATAAGGCTGTGATTTGTCTTCTCCATTTTTGGAGGTAGAAACCCCCCATTGTTTGGGCCTGTATGAGCCCTGGGGCTGTTGCCTGTCTCTAGGGCATCTGAATTGGCCTCTGTCTGACATTGGAAAGGACCAATTCTTAGAGGGCCAGTTCCTGCTAAATCTGGGTGGCTGTACCTGTAAAATCCTTTACTGTCTGCATAGATTTTGCCTCATCCTCCAACACCTCCTTTGCCTTAACACCAAACAAAGTATCATGCTGTAATGGAGCATCCAATAATTTTGCTTTATCATGTTCAGGCAGATTCTGTTCCTTTAACCAAGCATGCCTTCTAATAACAGAACCTGTAACAGCGGCCCTGCACGAGGCCCTCCAGTGAATCATAGCCACATTGCAAAGTATGTTTTCCCACTTGTTCAGCTGCATGCAATAAATCCTGCAAATCTGTTCTCAGAACATTCAGAATGTGTCAACACATTTTAACAAAGACATTAAGTATTGCTGATATTTGAGCATAAATTTAAAGCCCTTACAGCCAAGGTAGCAGAAGTGTAAACACCCCCCCCCCATCTGTCCAAAGCCCTAGAATCTCTGTCCGAGGGGACAGGGTTTTTGGCAGAAGCAGCCTTGACCGCTTTGGGACCCTGCGAGATGTTTCTGGGTAGTCAGCAGCAGGGTTTTTGTAAAGAAATTTATGGGAGTCTGGGACCCTGTAGCACCTGCCCGGCTTAACAGGGGCAGGAGGTAAAGAGTCTGGAGACAGGCCCGACTCTGAAAAATCATTATCTACTATGTCTAGAACCAGGGGAATTGCAAGAGGTCTGTGCTGAGGAAGTAAAAGAAAGTCCAAGTCTTTTCTTAGAATCTGAATAATCCTGGCTCTCCCAATGGAAATGCTCCCTCATGGTACGCAGAGTTTCCCCAAAAGAATAGTCCTCAGGAGGAGAAGCTGAAGGAATAGAATCTTCAGCATCAGAATTCTCACAGGGAGGAACAGAATATTCCTGATCAGAAGAGGAATCACAGGAAATGGAAACCTGATCAGAGGAATCATTCAGTATCTTGCCTAGGCCTCTTATCAGGAGGGGGATGGGAACCCCTGATCAAAGTAATTAGGTCTTTGGCCATTTTGAGCATCCGTTTCTCAGGCATAGAAGCCCATCCTGGAGAATGAAGTACCGATTTCCTTGTCTTTAAAACTATTTTAGACTTTGTCTTGGATGCTGATGTAGGCTTTATATAAAGTTGTGTAGGTCTGAAGACACCCTCAGAAGCAGATGCCTGCTCAGCGGCTCCAGACCCATCTGAGGGGTTAATTTCCGAAGGGCCAATACCTTGAGTATCCAGAGGCCTAGCTGACTCCACGTGGGAATCTGAGGCGGTCTGTGGCTGAGGTAGTGGGAGTCAGGGGCTGCGAAAGCACCTCACCGAGCACCATCGACTGGCCTATAAGAGGCTTAGTCAGTTTTGGACCTCAAAGAAAGACCTTCCCACAAGAAATACAAAATGTTAACTTTCTGACATTGGTCTGGAGGAGGAAGAAAAAAAAAAAAAAAAAGTTTCCCCAACGGGGTACTTGGCTTTATTGAAGACTTCTGAGATGAGATTTTCAAAATCGAATTTCAGATCCAGAGTCGTCCGACCGGCGCTTGCAAACTGCTTTTGCTTCAGGCACCGCGTGGCAAGAAAGACTGAAGAAAATGGCGTCGGCTGCATCTTTTATACCCCTGGCGCACTGACGTCAGGGAAGAGGGCAGCAACAGATGCCAGACCAGGACTTTGGAATTCTGGCTGACTGCAGGTAGCTTGCCAGCAGGATAACCCAAGTGTAATGACTGCAACAGTGAAACACAAACATCAGGTCTATATCTTATATCTGGGCTAGTGTTAGTTTCCACTTGTGTGGGTCCATGAGGTTTTTGCTCAGCCATGGTTAGTCTGCAGAGGGGGTAAGAATGTGTACCCCCCCCCCGCTTGTTTAATGTACCATATAACAGTGGTGTTGTCGGTCTTTACCATTAGTTGTCCTGGAAGAATGTGGTCCTTGAAGGCTGTCAGAGCATTCTGTACAGCTAACATTTCTTTTTGATTGATATGCAGGTGCATTTGACTTGGGTTCCATTTGCCCTGAACGCACTTCCCTGCCAGGTGAGCCCCCCATGCATAGTCTGATGTGTCTGTTAGGGTTTGGGTGGCAGGGGGTGGTGTGAAAGGTAGTCTTGTTTTGGTGGCAGGCCTCTGCCCACTAAATGAACTCTAGACGTAGGCAAGGTATGATGGGAATCATGGTTTCTAGGTCTTGAGAATGTTGATACCATAGGCTTTTTAGATACAACTGTAGTTCTCATATGCAGTCTTGCATATGGAATTAGAATGCAGGAGGCCATGAAACCCAAGGCTTGCAGTATTTGTCTTGCAGATAGCAGGGTTTTTGTGGCCACTTGTTTGAAGTAGGTTATCAAATGTATTTGTTTCTCTGGCGTGAGGTAAGCCATCTGGGACGTTTTATTCAAGCTTGCTCCCAGGAATATAATTTTTTGTTGACAGGGTACCAGGTGTGATTTCTTTGTTTATGGTGTACCCCAGACAAGTTAGAACACTTTGTACAAAGGTCAGATGATTCAAAAGTATGTCCTGGCTTGACATATCGTCCAGGTATGGGTATATTTGAATATTTCTTTGCCTCTAAAATGCAATAACTGGAGCTAGGCACTTTGGCTTATCTACTGTGCCCAGGGTATTCACAAAGGGCACTGCAGAGAACTGATAGTGAGTGTAGCCTGCAGCTTGCTTTGAAGCATAGGCATCTTCTGCAAGATTCCCCGACTGGGATGTGCAGGTATGCTTCTTTTAAATCTAGTGTTGCCAACCAGGCATCTTTGCCTAACATAGGAAGTAATTGGTGAAGACTCAACATCTTGAATTTTGGAATCTCCAAAAAGGCGTTTCCAGTAGACAGGTCCAAGACAGGATGCCAGGAATGGTCTTTTCTGGGTACCAGGAAAAGTTGTCCCTTTTCCTCTTCTGGTACCAGATGAATAGCCCCCATGTTTAAGAGAGAAAGTACTTGTTTTTGGGCCTCTGCCCACCGATTTGGAAGTAGGTCCAGCCAACCAGCTTGGTGTTGGCAACATGTGGAAGTCAAACTTGTATCCCTGGGACACTACATTTAAAACCCATTTGTCCTGGGTAATGAGTTCCCAATTCTTTGCATGAAGAGCAATCTTTTCCCCCCAAAGGGGCAGTCAGTTGATAAGTGCTTGACAATTTTAAAAGGAAGTCATTGAGACAGTTTACCATAGGGGCAAGTCTCATTATTCCCAGATTTGGAAGTGGAGGCCTCCCACTGCTTAGTTCTGTGTCCTCTGGGACTGAAACCTGGGGTTTTTGCAGTGTCTGGGTTTGGCTTAAGACCTGAACGGGCTGGAAAGGACCAATTCTTAGAGGGCCACTGCCTACTAAATCTAAGAGGCTGAACTTGTAAAAAAAAAAAAAAAAAAAAATCCAACAGTTTGCATAGATTTAGCTTTATCTTCCATCTTTAAGAACTTTCTCAGCCTTGTTGCCAAACAGGCGGTCCTGATTTAAAGGAGCATCCACAATTTAGCTTCAACATGATCAGGCAAAGACTGTTCCTTAAGCCAAGCTTGCCTTCTGAGCACAGACCCAGTAACAGCAGCCCTGCAAGAGGCCTCTAATGAATCAAAACCACATTGCAAAGTATGTTTTCCAACTTGTTCAGCAAAATGCATTAAATCCTGTAATTCTTTATTTTCCACAGTCAGGGATCATCATTTTCTGTTTAAGCAGTCCCAATAACATGTTGCTGATACTTTAACATATGAAACTGGCAGTTTAAAGCCCTAATGGCCAAGGTTGCAGAAGTGTAAACCTTACCCCATCTATCCGGCGCCCTATCAGAAGGAGTAGGATTTTTAGCAGTAGAAGCTTTAATGCCCTTGGGCCCCTGTGAAATAGTCTCTGGATCTGGATCTGCAATAGGATTTTTAAAAAGGAACTTGTGGGACTCAGACCCTGTAGTATCAGGTTTTCTGGGAGCAAGAGGCAGGGAATCAGGGGCCAAACTAGATTCCAAAAAAGCATCAACAATATCTAGTACAGGAGGAATAGCTAAAGGCCTATGCTGAGGTAGGAGAAGGAAATCCCTAAGCCTCCTTTTTGAATCTGAGAAACACTGGCTTTGCCAGTGGATGGAAATGCTCCCTTCAGGTATGCAAGGTTTCCCCAAAATCCTCAGGAGGGAAAGCAGAGGGAATGGAGTCCTCTGCATCAGAATCTTCATAAGTAGATAAAGGCAAATCCAGATCAGAAGAATCATAAAAAACAGAATCCTGATCAGAATATTCAGAATCAACTTAAGTCCTAGGCCTCTGTGGTTGGCTACCCCTAATTAGTGTCATTAGATCTTCAGCCATTCTTATTTGTTTTTTTAGGCATAGAGGCCTAAGCATGTGGCCTGGGCGTCGTTTTTTAGGCATGGATTGTGATTTAGGCCCAAGTAAAGGTGGAGGTGTGTTTAATATGCAAGTCCTTAGGCCTGAATACACCCTCCGAAGCTGGTGCCTGCACAGCGGCTCCAAACCCATCCAAGGTAGACACATCCATGGGTTCCATAGTTGAAGCATCGCATGGCATACCAGACTCTGAATGGGTCTCAGTAGAGGCCTGCAAATCAGAAGTAGTGGGTATCAGGGGCTGCAAAAGTGTCAGAGTACTGACGAACTGGCGACTGCCTTGAAGTGCAGTCAGCAGTTCTGGACCTCAGCGGCCTGTCTTTGTGTTTTTTCAGAATCCCGGTAGTCTGATGGCCAACAGATGACATTCCTGGATAATTAAAAAGAGAACCGAAATATTTAGAGGCGAAAATATACGAACAGATAGTGCACTGATTAAATAAACCACAAAAACAGACAGCAAGGTACGTCGTGGTCAGGGCCTAGGCAAGGAATACAGTACGAATGAAAATCTTTGAGGTATTTGCTTTCCACAAGTAATGGAATTATTAACTTTTACTGACATCGGTGAGGAGCAAGAAAAAATTTCCCCAATGGGGTACTTAGCTTTAGTTGAAGACTTCGGTTCTAATTTCAGGAGTCTGCCAACCGGCACTTGCAAACTGCTTCTGGCACCGCACGGCAAGAAAGACTGATGTAATGGCATCGGATGCATGTTTTATACCCCCGATGACCTGACGTCATGGAAGAAGGAACAGCAACTGATGCAGGACCCAAGACTTTGTTAATCAGGCTGAATGAGGGCTACCTGCAAGCAGATAACCCAAATGTAATGACTAACAGTGAAACACGAAGAACATCTGTTCTGAACGTCTAGGGGCAACCATGGTGGATTATCTCAGAAGGTCCTAGAGGGATTCTGCAGATATTGGTCAGGGATGAACTTGAGTTCTCTTCTCAAATCTCACCAAGAGTCAGACCCTCCGGTGTTTTGTTAGGGCTGATGTCCCTTCTAAGAAAAGACAATATGAAGCATGTTTCACCTTGTCCTATGGATCCTCAAAGGGAATGGCAAGAGTTTACTCAGGGCTTACACTCTGCCTTAACTTGTTATAGCAGAGTGCACCTCCAAGCATTTCTGCATTTACCTCCTACTGCTCCTCTAGGCATCAAAACTATGCTACATACAAGGTATCAGAATATTTAACCTTTAAGTATACATGACAATTGTATTGATATTTGATCTCAGTCAAGTATTCTTTTGAACTGTAAGGTGAAAGCTTCATTTTTTAAAGGCTCAAGCCACACCCACTGGGAGTTAAACATACACACTCAAAAGAGCCGTACTAGAGGGAATGAGTTAATGGCCCTAAAGCCTCAAGGAGTTTCAGTATCCATTCCTCCCTAGACTTCTACCCCTTCTAAATGGTTTAGGAAACCAGATTCTTCGGAAGAAGATTCCCTATCTGGCGAGGGATCTTTTTCACAGATGCCTTTGGCTTATGGTTCTGATGCAGAGCAGTCTTAACCATAAGTCTCCTTTCAAGGAATTGTCCATAAGGGGAACAATCGCTAGTATGACTGAATTTTTAAGTGGGATTCTTCAAGTGTTGTCAGATATTCAGGGACTATATGAGTTGCTTCAGGTGGACACTCCTAAACCAACTGGCAGTTCCACCTGTGCTGGATGCCTGGTCAGATAGAGTCATTACTGCGTCCAAGTCTCCTGAAGCTTCAGCTTCCTGCTCCTAAGAAACCTGATAAAAATAGTTCTCTGGAACCGTTCCTATTTAAATATCCTTATGCTGATCTTGCTGTGGTGTCTTGACAAACCTAAGCTTTTCCCTTCCGATAAGGATATCAGGGCAATGGAGGACTGGCAAGAAAGTTTACACTGCTTCCACTTTGGCCTTTAGGTCTATTAATTACCAGACCAGGTATGCTCTGGCCTTGGTTGCTCAAGCTTGTCAGGTTATCTGCCCTCCCCGATTCTGATGGCAAATCCTCTGCCTCTTTTTTAGGTTCTGCTTCTCATGTGGCTTGCCACTATATTAAGTGTAGCTATGATGCTGCTGATGTCTCTTCTAGGGCCGTGGCTTTTGGGTCCATCATAAGGCATTATTCTTGGCTTATCTCCAGTCTTTTCCCAGAGGGCATTAAGACCAGTTGTTGGATGCTCCTTTGGACAATACTCATCTTTTTGGGACTGTTGCTGCTGACTTGTTTAAGTCTCTTCAAGAGGGAGGCAAAGCCTTGAAAAACCTTAAACATATTTTCTCTCTCCTAACTTGATTATCCTTCTAGATCTGCTTTTATTTGCATGCAACCCTGCCAGACCTCTAAGGATAGGAGGCAGGCCCCCTCTGCTAAAGATTCAGATCTGTTGCCCAGAAGCCTTCCTTATCTGATAAACCTGCTTCACTGACAATTTGCCCACTCCCCTCCTTCAGACCAGGTCCCTTTGCCCCCTTCAGCTGTCCCTTTGTCTTCCACATTGGCATCTCATCACTTCAGACTCTCTGGCTCTTTCCATCATCCGTCAGGGTTACTTCATGGTATGAAAATTTCTCTTTTTGGTATTCCTCAACCTTCTCTAAAGCAACTTAATTCCCCGGAGGTTATAGGGTCCCTGTTGAACCAAGGGACCATACAACCTATCCCCCGCTTCCCAAGTGGGACAGGGCTTTTATTCCAAGAGAAACTGTAGGGCAGTATCCAAAGTTTGCCATACAAGAGCGGTAAAAATTTAAGACAGCTACTATCTTGATAGTAGCCAAATGTACTGTTCCAGGCTAGGCATGTCAAGTTCTGTAAATATGCAAATAATGAATTTATACATCCATTTACTAAAAAAGCTTTGACTTTTGCCACATGCAAGACAAAAAAAATAGTGTATTTGGCTACGTATAAGAAATGTCCCTCATTCTATGTTGACAAAACCAACAGAATGCTGAACGACTAGCTGAAGAACGACTAGTTGAACATCTGACAGATATACATAGAAAACCTGAAAGCAATGCTGCTCTAAACATATCGCAAGTATGCAAGGTACACAGTTTTAAATTTAGTGATTAAAACTGCTGAAAATAATTTTTTTTTGGGGGGGGGGGGATATCTTATTCAGAATACAGAGTGTAAGTGGATTAATTTTCATGCAGATGCATATCCAAAAGCCTGTTCTCAAGAAGAGATCCCCTTGTGTATGATCAGGTCATTGTACAATTGTATTAATGGACTGATACGGCTGTATTTTGGCTAGAATGGACACCACCCAGCAATAGTTCCAACAAAAAATCACTAACAAAAAGAACTCTGTTTCCTCCCATTACCCCTGGCTTTTCTGGTGTCCTTGGATCCAAAATACTTACCTTCATACCCCTAGTCATCTTGTCTACAGAAGTCTTTACATTTATCTGCTTCTCCATCTCCTTTTCAGTTCCCTTTGGCCTCTACATATTACATCGTACCTGGAGGACTGTTACTGGCTCTTACTTCTGCTGAGGGTTTCTGAACTTCATGCCCTTATGGCCATTCCTCCTTGTGTTTTTTTCACAGGGACAAGGTGTCCCTTTGTACAAAACCTTTTTACATCCAGGGTAGTTAATGAATTGCAGACGGTACAACTCCCTTCCTTTTTCCTCAGTCTGCTCCTGAGAGGATCCGGAATACCTTGGATTTGCACAAACAGCTCGGGTACCATTTGGGAACAATGACTATTCTAAAGTCTGATCAGCTTTTTGCTTCCTTTCATACCAGGTCTTTAGGTTTGGCAGTTTCTAAGCAAAAAACTGCCTCCTCGATATACAAGGCCATTTCTTTGTTCTTTTCATGGCAAGTCTGTCTGCTTCTGTTACAGCTCATTCTACTACGGCTTGCCTCTTCTGGTTGCTTTCTTGAAGGGGTTGGACACCAGTTCCATCAGCTACTTTGTTTTCAGTGCATACCTTTAAGAACAAGTTGGATATGGTTTTTAGAGCCAGAGCAGGTTTTGCTGAAGCCATTTTATGTGGGTTTGTTGAAGACTCTTCTCAGCCTTCCACCTACCTTTCCTGTTTGAGCTCAAGCTCTCCCTTCTTTAAGGAATATTGTAACTGGGATATAGAAAGACCTAGTACAGTTGTGTAGGACCTTACCATAACAGTAGATGTCCTCCTCTTCACTGTTGCAGTACTCACTCCCTCCAACCTTCTTCACTGTTGCAGTACTCACTTCCTCCAACCTGCTCTTTATTCTGTACTTTTTCCTTCTGGATGTGCATGGACCCCTTTGTGGTAACACAACCGTTCTCTTCTAGGGCAATTCAGTTCCAGGTATATTCATCCATACACCCCCCTTTTATGGACTATGTTCTGTGAGAACATAAACGTGATGTACGGCTCAAAATATATCCTTTTCAAGCTATTCCATACTGGCTGAGTGATAGGACATCCCTTCTTTAAAGAATACTGCAAGAGTTGAGAGGAGAACATAGACCAACTGCAAGATCCTATACAACTGTACTATTTACTTTTCCTGTAGAAAAAAAAAAAGCTCTTTGCACGGAGGTGACTAGCAGACATCTTAGGAGCACAATCCAATGTAATCTAGTCAAAAAAGACTTGCATTCTCTTGGAATCCCAGCCTGTGAAAGATCTCATTCAAGTGCGGGAAGATTCTGCAAAGATTGGCAAGTTCATAGGCAAAATCTAGGCTGTCTTCGTGGGCCACTAACCCCAACCAATTTCCCTTTTAAAGGAGAGACTCAAACTCAGTACCTTGTGATTGTGATGTTGTTGTGTTTTGTCCTTCGGCTTTTCCCGGCTAGGGGTTGCCACAGCGGAACTCCGGTCTGCTAATGATTGGTAGTCAATTTTTACGTGCCAAGTTACCAGCCCTGATGTACAACCCTTCAACAAAGGTACGCCCATTCATGCATGTCTCCACGCAGAAGACACACAGAATCGAACTGGACAGAGTCTTACTGTGAGGCGACAATGCTACCGCAGCACAACCTGTAAACTCCTTAAATTATACCAACACCAAACCCAAATATGGAAAAATGTTGACACCTTGTAGCCTGTAATGAGCTGTAACCAGAGCCAGATGGGAACACACGGTGCAGTGGATAGTCCAATGTGATTCAGAAACAAGACCTTAAATACTTGAAGTCTGGATAAAGAGAAGTATTACGCATTTTGACATCTAGTGTAACTAGAAAACTTAAATGAGGAAGAAGGGGTAACAGGTTGTGAACTGACAGCATTTTGAACTTTGGCACAATCACAGACTGGTTTAGGGAAAAAGAAAATGCCTGGAAGCCACTTCTACGTCTTTCTTTGGCACCAAAATGATCCATGAATAAAAACCTCCTCTTCCCAAATGGGAAGGAACAGCAGAGTTCTATTACTCAGAGATAAGATATGTTGAAGGACAGGAGAAAACCGGGAAGTCTGGTTTGTGGATGAGGAATTATTGCCTGGAAGGAATGGTCTTCCACTGCCATCTATAATCCTGATGAATAATCTTCAGAACCTATTTGAAACCATCAATTGCCAAGAGAGAAATGCAGATTAGGCTTTCTGGAAGGGATAAGGGACAGCCAGGGTTGTATGGCAGACATGGCCCCTTAAATACTTCAACCCGATTTGTTTATCCCTTCGTTTTTGGGTGGAGATTGCTGCATTCTTTTTGGAACCCCCTTACAACTGTTTTTTTAAATGTCTGCTTGTCAGCATTTAAGACAATTTTATTTCTTGCCAAAATTGGATGACAAGGTAAATAATCCCTTGGAAAGTTTTAGATAGACAGCAGAAAAATATGGAAGATTTTACCCCCCCCCCCATAATATTTTTTGATAACCTGTGCAGCAGAGGGTACAAAAAATCACTATCCAAAATGAAAATTTAAGCTTTCTTTTCTTTTAAAAAATACGTCAGAGAAGTTTCTGAAAATGCAGCCATGCAAACCTCCTTAACACAGTACCAGGGGCCAAAGACCTTGCATCAGTCATATAACCACTTTAAGTTATGGCCTGTGAAATGGAAGAAACCAAACTTTTCAAAGCAGATTTGGGTCAGGTTTGGTATGAGCGTATAAAAATTTGAAAGACTGAGGAACATTGTACAAATAGTCAGCTGTCTGTCCAACAATCAGGAAAACACACATCATCCAATCCTGACCACGCAGGAGGGAAGGGTGATGACTATGCTCTCCCCAGAATCTGGATCAGAAATCTGAGAACATTCGGCATCTGTCTCATCTTTTTGACCAGATTCAAAATCTTGGATCTCTGAAAAGGGGAATCTATTTTTCTTTGGGCACAACATTCTGACCAAATCAGGAAGACTTCACCGATCCGTTTTCAAGGGCTGAGAACAGTTGCTCTCCTTTGCCCATTCAAGGAGACTCCAGTCCAGAGTGGCTGCAAGTGCTACACCAGACAGATCTGAGGAAAAAGATGAATGGTCTGAGGAACAGACTTCAGCCACAGCAGAATCATCCATCTACGGCTGAGGTGAATTGCTAGTCTGCTGTGGTAGCAAGGCTGTTCGCTTAACTTTCTTTTTGTGGCTAGAAGGACTAACCTTTGTACAAGTAGTTTGCTCCACAGTCAAGCCAAAAATAGTGCCTCTTTCCAAGGAAACCAAGTATTACAAGTCTGTAGTCCCACAAACTCACTTTTTCCCCAGTAAAAAGCACTTAATGCACTTTTATCAGCTCCAAAAGTAAAACAGCTTTCCAAAGAAAAAAATGGCTTTACGTTTAGTAATTTTTAAATACAGGAAAAAAGTGCACTCCCATTTTAGTCAAGTCTTGCGATATCCCATTAAAACAATCCCCATTATAAAAACAGCTTTCCTAACTTAGAAGGCAAAGTTAATTACAAGTGGGAGGCTCTCCCCCAAAGAAACTGTCTGTCCAGCAAAGGAAAGTACAGTTGTGTACACTTACCATAAATGTAGATGTTAAGAGTGTAGTCACTGTTGCAGTCATTACATCTGGATAATCTGCTGGCAGGTTGACCTCAGTCGGCCTGATTAAAGTCTTGGGTCCTGCATCGGTTGCTGTCCCTTCTTCCATGACGTCAGGTCGTCAGGTGTATAAAACATGCAGCAGACACCATTGCATCAGTTTTTCTTGCCCCAGATGTCAGGTGCCCACCTAATGGGGAGCAAATAAACACAAAAACACAAAGGTACATCTCCAAGCAAAAACAAATACACCAAAAAGGCTTTTAAGCATAGTAAAGGAAAGGAGAGGTATAGTCAAAAAAAACAAGGAGGCTGGAGGGAGGGTAACTAAGACTGCAACAGTGACTACACTAACATCTACATTTATGGTAAGTGTACACAACTGTACTATGTTCTTCGTGTTTCACTGTTGCAGTCATTACATTTAGATTCCCAGAGCTATGGTTGGGAGGAGGAATTTATACAGCATTAGGGCCAGCTATAAGGCCCTGCAGGACAACAGTGGCAAAGCCAGCTCTGGATTTAGAGAAAATTGGTAAATGATGGTGCTTGGTGAAAGTATGTACAGAACTCCAGGTAGCAGCTTCTAGGATATCCCTGGTAGGAACACCTCTGAAAAAGGCTGCAGAAGTAGATGCAGCCCTGGTGGAGTGAGATCTGATCCCCTGGGGGGATAGGTTTTCCCTGGTGCTTATAGCAAAAACAAATGCAATGGCTTATCCATTTAGCAAGTTTGTTTTGAAATAGCCTTCCCCCTCTGCCCCTGCAGCAAATGCTACCAGCAATTGTTCAGGTTTTCTTTGAGATTTAGTCCTGTCCAAGTAGAATCTTAGTTGTCTGTGCACATCTAAGGAATGCAGAATCCGTTCCCCTTTGTTCTGTGGATTGGGGAAGAAGGCTGGCAAATGAATGAACTGATTAAGAGCCACACTGGAAACCACCTTGGGCATGGATGGATTGGTCCCGAGAGATACCCTGTCCGCATGAATGATAAAAGGCTCCACTGCCATAAGAGCCTGTAATTCAGATATCCTTCTAGCTGAAGTGACTGCTAAAAGGAAGGCGAAAAGTTTGTCTGCAGTAGCAGCTGGCTTGAAAGGAGGTAGAGCGAGTTTCTCCAAAAAGGTCCCAGGGAGGTGTAGGAGCTCTCCTGGCTGGTCTCACATTTTTTGCCCCTCTGAGATGCTGCTTGAGCAGAGGATGAGAGAAGAGGGGTGGGTTCTGTGTTATAGTAAATTGAAATAGCTGAGGCGTGGATTTTAATGGAGGAAAAAGATAGGCCCTTGAAGAATCTCAGTTAAGTATTGCAAAATCAGAGGTAAATTGGGCGCTGCTGTACTCATCCCTAAAGATTGGTTCCAGGCACAGAAGCTTTCCATTTGTCAGCATAAGATTTTCTAGTACTAGGTCTCCTCGCCTCCAAAAGGACATCACAGGTTTGCTGAGGGATAAGGGTGAATTTTAGTGATTACCAAGGCTGCAAGGATCAATGTTGGAAGCAGAGGGTGCAGAATTTGGTTCTCCTGCTGAGACAGCAGGGAAGGGGTCTGAGGCAGGTGCCATGGAGATTTGCGACACTGCGTGGGAGGGGGTACCAGTGTTGGCGCAGCCAGTCTGCAGCAATCAAAATAATCCTTTGTTTGTCCTGTTTGACTTGGTAGAACTTTGGAGAGCAGAGGCAGAGGGGGAAAGGTGCAGACTGATGGAAAAGCTGAAGGACAGAGCATCCACTTTCCAGGCTCGTTTGTGAGGATCCACTTTTCAGGGTAGTTTGTGGGGAGTCCTTGTGCAAAACTTGTCCAACTGGTAGTTCTGGGGGGAGGCAAACAGATCTATGTCTGGGCTCCCCCATTCGCTTGTCAACATGTTGGAAATCCGTGGTTCCAGTTTTCACTCGTGTGGGTCCTTAAGGCTTCTGCTTAGTCCGTCTGCTAGTGTATTCAATTTTTCTGGCAGGAATTGAGCTTGTAGATGCACTTGGTAGCTCAAGGCTGTGTTCTGCAATGCCATGGTTAGTCTGCAGTGGGGGTAGGAATGTGTATCCCCCTGCTTATATACCACATAACCGTGGTGTTGTCAGTCTTTACCATTAGTTGTCCTGGAAGAATGTAGTCCTTGAAGGCCATCAGAGCATTCTGTACAGCTAACATTTTTGATTGTTATGTAGGTGCATTTGATTTGGGTTCCATTTGCCCTGAATGCACTTCCCTGCCAGGTGAGCCCCCCATGCATAGTCTGAGGCATCTGTAGTTAGGGTTTGGGTGGCAGGGGGTAGTGTGAATTGGTCAGTTTAGTAGTCCCCTGTTTTGGTGGCAGGCTTCTGTCCACCATAGGAACTCTAGGTATAGGGACAGTATGATAGGAATCGTTTCCAGGCTATGACAATGTTGACTCCATAGACTTTTTAGATATCACTGCAGTTTCCTTATATGCAGTCTTGCATATGGGATTAAAAGAATGCAGGAGGCCATGAACCCCAAGGCTTGCAGTATTTGTCTTGCAGATAGCACTGTTTCTGTGGCCACTTGTTTGAAGTTACCGGATGAATTTGCTCCTCTGGCATGAGGAAAGCCATCTGGGCAGTTGTATTCAAGTTTGCACCCAGGAATGTAATCTGTTGACAGGGTACCAGTTGTGATTTCTTTCATTTATGGAGTACCCCAGACAAGTCAGAACCCTTTTTACAAAACGCCAGATTTAGAAGTATGCCCTGGTTTTCTGCCTGAATTAGACAATCATCCAGGTATGCACTACTAAACTCCTGATGTCCACCACGTATAGTCCAAGCATGGGTATATTTGAATATTTCTTTGCTGGAGCTAGGCCCTTTGTGAATACCCTGGGCGCAGTAGACAAGCCAAAGGGCAGTGCAGAGAACTGATAATGTAAGTAGCCTGCTTTGAAGCGTAGGTATCTTCTGCAAGATTCCCTGATTGAGATGTGCAGGTATGCTTCTTATAAATCCAGAGTTGCCAACCAGGCGTCTTTGCCTAGCATAGGAAGTAACTGGTGCAGAGTCAGCGTCTTGAATTTTGGAATCTCCAGAAAGAGTAGAGTAGACAGGTCCAGGACTGGACGCCATGATTAGTCTTTTCTGGGTACCAGAAATAGCCTGGAATGGAAACCTTGTCCCTTTTCCTCTTCTGGTACCAGCTGAACCGCCCCCCATGCTTAAGAGGGAAAGTACCCGTTTTTGAGCCTCTGCTCACTGATTTGGGGGCAGGTCTGGCCACCAGTTTGGTGTTGGCAACATGTGGAAATGAAATCTGTACATCTGGATCACTATATTTAAAACCCATTTGTCCTGGGTTATGAGCTCCCAAGTTCTTTGCATGAAGAGCAATCTTTGCATGAAGAGCAATCTTTCCCCCCAAAGGGACGGTTAAAAGGTAAGTGCTTGGTAATTTTAAAAGGAAGTCACTGAGACTGTTTACTATAGGGGGTGTCTTGTTACTCCCCTGGACTGAAACCTGAGGTTTTTGCTGTGTTGGTTTGGCCTGAGAAGACCTAGAAGGGACCAGAAAGAACCAATTTTTAGTAGGCCAGTGCTTACTAAACCTAGGAGGTTGCACGTGTAAAAAAATCTTTAACAGTTTGCATAGACTTAGCTTCATCTTCCATCTTAAGAACTTCAGCCTTGCTGCCGAACAGGCAGTCCTGATTTAAAGGAGCATCCAAAAATTTAGCTTTAACATGATCAGGCAAAGATTGTTCAAGTCAAGCATGCCTTCTAAGCACAGACTCAGTAACAGCAGCCCTGCAAGAGGCCTCTAAACTAAAGAATAAAAACCGCATTGCAAAGTATGTTTTCCAACTTGTTCAGCAGAATGCATTAAGTCCTGTAAATATTTTCCAGTCAGGAATCATCATGCTGTTTAAGCAGTCCAATAACACGTTGCTGATATTTTAACATATGAAATTGGCGGTTTAAAGGTCTGATTGCCAAGGTTGCAGAAGTATAAACCTTTTTACCCCATCTATCCAGTGCCCTGGAGTCTCAATCAGAAGGCGTAGGATTTTTAGCAGTAGAATCCTTAATACCCTTGGGTCCCTGCGAAATAGTCTCTGGATCTGCAGCAGGATTTTTGGAAAGAAACTTGTGGGACTCAGGAACCCTGTAGTATCTGTCAGGTTTACTAGGAGCAGGAGGTAGGGAATCTGGGACCAAACTGGATTCCAAGAAAACATCAATGTCTAGTACAGGAGGTATAGCCAAAGGCCTATGCCGAGGTAGAAGGAAATCCCAAGCCTCTTTTTGAATCAGAAAATTCCTGGCTTTCCCAGTGAAAAAGCTCCCTTAAAGTATGTAAAGTTTCCCCAAAAGAAAAGTCTGCCGGAGTGGAAACAGAGGGAATGGAATCCTCTGCATCAGAATCCTCATAAGAAGGTATGGATAAATCCAGGTTACAAGGAGAGTCAAAAGAAACAGAATCCTGATCAGAAGATTCATAAGCAAGCTCAGCCCTAGGCCTCAGAGGTGTGTGTGTGTGTGTGTGTGGGGGGGGGGGGGGACTACCCCTGATTAGAGTTATTAGATCTTCAGCCATTTTTATAGATTTTTAGGCATAGGAGCCTGAGGATGTGGCATGGGCATCGATTTTTTTAGACATGGATCAAGATTTAGGCCTTCGTAATGAAGGTGTCGTTTTAATATGCAAGTCTGTAGGCCTGAATACACCCTCAGAAGCCGGTGCCTGCACAGCGGCTCTGGACCCATCCAAGGTAAAGACATCCCAAGTTCCATAGTTGAAGTATCTCTCGGCATACCGGACTCCGAATGGGTCTCAGTAGAGGCCTGTGAATCAGAAGTAGTGGTTATCAGAGGCTGCGAAAGCACCTCACCGAATACCAGCAAACTGGCTTAGACAAGTCATCGGCAGTTTTGGACCCGACAGCCAGTCTCTTTCTTTGCGTTTTCAGAATCCCGGTAGTTAAATGGCCAATTGATGACATTTCTGGATAATTAAACTGAGAACTGAAATAATGAGAGGACTGATAACAGACAGTAAGGTATGTCGTGGCGCAAAACCAACAGTAAGGTACATCATGGTCAGGGCCTAGGCAAGGAATACAGTACGAATGAAAATCTGAGGTATTTGCTTTCCACAAGTAATGCAATTATTAACTTTTACTGACATTGGTAAGGAGCAAAAAGTTTCCCCAACAGGGTACTTGGCTTTAAGTTGAAGACTTCGGCGCTGAAATACCGAAAGTTTCAGGAGTCTGTCGACCCAAGCAACCTGGATTTGGATCAGCACTTGTGAACTGCTTCGGGCACCGCACGGCAAGAAAGACTGATGTAACTGTGTCAGATGCATGTTTTATACCCCTGACGTCATGGAAGGGACAGCAACCGACACAGGACCCAAGACTTTGTTAATCAGGCCGACTGAGGGCAACCTGCCAGCAGATTACCCAAATGTAATGACTGCAACAGTGAAACACCATCATCAGTACCAACCATCGATCCTAAACATGCAGAGGAGTGCTCTCAGTGGCAGAAAAACTCTGAAGGGTCTGGTGCTGAAAACTATGATTTTAGACAGCTCCGCTTTAAGCATGTAGAAAGTGCCCTGAAGCTTTGGAAGCTGGTCTGGAATGACAACCCATAATGCCAAGGCTACTGCAGCATATGATGAAAACATAGAACATTTGTAGATTAAATGCCTTTTGCAAGTTCCATGTAGTAGGGACAATTTTGAAAAGAATGACTCACTTGTCCTTAACCTAATGGAAAAGGAAAGCCTACTAGGACCATGTGCTACAGTGGGTAATAGTTCACCTTGATCCGACAGGAAAACAGCAGTTAACTGAAGTAGTTACTAGGGATCCAAGTAATTGTATTGCACATTGGGTTACGAGTATCCTGTTAGCTTTTTCTAAGAATAGAGATTATGTGAACAGTTTTTCAGTAACATGCACAAAGAGTAACTAAAGGAAAGGCGCACGTTAAATCTAGGCATCAGGAAGTACATTTCAAGTGACCTTTTCCCTTCAGGAGTGAAACATTTCTAGATTTGTCCATAATGGTTTTGGTGTGAAACTTAAGTATGGGTTACACCTCATCTAGACAACTGTTAAACTACTGTAATACTAGAGTTAAAGGAGAAACCTTTAATTCTGTGCTGGGGGCCCAGGACCACAATTGTTTTTGTGCAATCAGTGCAAGTTAGTGTCAGTTATTTTGTAGCTCATTTTGGACTACAATAGGGGTAGAGCCAGATTTAAAAATTAAAATCAGCGTATACTATAAAATTAGTCTGGAGATATGTTAGAGGTCACTGTAAAATAACTAGCTTAATGGCATATGGGGATGAAGCCCTGTGTATGACCCAAGCAACCTGGATTTGAGTACTGACAGTTGCATTAGCAAACTGGGCAGGAAAAGCAGTGGAGAGGCTTGGCCTGCTTGCTTTTTTTTTGGGGGGGGGGGGCATCCCAATTCCTACATGGATCTCATGGGAGCTACATGCTCAAGAAAGGAATTGTAGGGCTGCTTCAGGAGCAGCCTCTATTCATAGAAGTAAAAGTTACTATAACAGTAGATGTTCTAATTATCACTGCAGCAGTAGCCATAACTCTATGGGCTATATCCAGTCAAGGATATAACAGCTGGATAGCTTCAAAAACTTCAGGGCACCTTCCACTTATCCAAACTGTCAGGCAGCTCAAGCTGAGCTGACTAAAAAAAAAAGTCTGGGCCAGAAGCCCTTCAGGGCCTTACTGCCAGGTGTTTGTGTGTTTGGGGGGGGGGGGGGGTCACTGAGCCCTGCACACACCCTGGCATAAAAAACAAGGCGAGTGGAGGGAGAGAGGGAGAACTACTGTAGTAGTGATACTTGGCTTTTAGGGTAAGTTTTATTTACACGACTACTATGTTCAACATATTGCTCACTGCTGCAGTAGCCTTAGCAATATGAGTAGATTACCTTGGTGAACTACATTTGGGAGGTAGGAGAAGATTCCAGAAGCCCCTGGAGAATGGTCCTAGCAAAGTGATCTGGACCTAGAAAAGGAAATAAAGCTTGTAGTGCTTTTTAAAACTAATGTACACAGGACCAAGTAGCAGCTTCTAGAATCCAACCCTTTCCCAAAAGGCATAGATGAAGCAAGGCCCTGGTACAGTGGACCTTGACCCTACCTGAAATAGCTTTGTTATGGTGAGTATAACCAAAAGATGACTGCCTTAGAAAACATTTGGAAATAGTATGTTTTTTCAAAGGTTGTCTTTTTACCTTCACAATAAATGAACAGTTAATCCAAGAGGTCCTTCTATAAGATTATAGTATTCTTCACCTCAGGGATCTTATCGTCCAGCCAGTGTACAAAAACCTTTAGATCTTGTATGCACTATATGTCATACATATGCTCTCCATACAGGACGTAGGGCATAAAGGTGATGTATGGATGCAGTTACCCAGAACTTCTTTGCTGCCACTGAATGTTATCACTGCCTGGTCTGTACGCCCTTTGCTGTACTGCATACCTAGCCATCAGATAAGTGCCCCATTGATGTCTTTTCTTATTTACTTTGAGCTTTTCCTTTGATTACCTGGAGTGCATGTCATCTAAGAAAGGAAAATGTCAGTGTTCTTGACCATACTTTGAGAATCTGCCTCTGCCTCCCACACTTTTAATTTGTAGGCTTCCCATGATTACAGCTCCTGTAGTATTTGTAAGGAGTTTGTGCCAAAGACTTAGATTTTTTTGAGAAGACAACCAGCTTCTATCTCGTGAACCACAGACTTAAACAGTTCGCCCAGGGTAGCATGGCAGAATCTATTAACCCATAGGTACTTCTGTTAAGCAATAAGGCCAAGAAATCTCAGCCGGATTCTTCGGTTGTCCAGGCTCCACCAGACATCTCTCTCTGGTAATAGCTCTGTAGGCCAGCCAGTGTCAACTTTAGATTCTTCTGCCATGACACCATCAGAGGCCAGCAAGGATCCTTCCTTTCACACAGCCTCTGTGGCTTTGCAGGCATCTGCTCTGGACAAAGAGGGGAACCACAGTTTCTCAGATAGCCAACTGGGATTCTGCAGTTTCTGGTCAGGAGAGAGATTCCGGATACTCTTATTGAATCCAGTCAAGGTTTGGAACTTCCAGTGTTTGTTACGGTGGACGTCCTTACCATGGAAAAACAGAAGACTGAACATTATGCTCATCCAAAGGACCCCCAAAGGGAATGAGTTTACTCTAGGCCTGCTTAATGCTTTAATGGCCCTGAAGCTTCATTCCAAGGGGTTTCAGTCTTTACTCCCCCCTTGTACTTCAACTCCTTTCAAAATGCCTATGAAACTGGACTCCTCGGATGAGGATTCAGAGGCTGATGAAGGGATCTCGTCTTACTCTTCCCAGATGATTTCTACTTTGGCTTATAGCTATGATAAAAGGTCCATTAGCCTCAAGTCTCCATTAGAGGAGCTGTCTCTGTAGCCAGAATGATGGAATACAAGTGGGATTCTTCTCAGGTGTCCTATATCCAGAAGCGGTATTATGAGCTATTTCAGGTGGACACTCCTAAACCTTTCGCAGTACTTCCTGTGTTGGCTGCTTTGTTAGATAGATGCCCGTAGGACTGCGGATTCTCAGTTCCCTGCTCCAAAGACACCTGACCGGTTCTAGAAGGTTCCTCAGGATTGTCAATTACTATTAAAGTGTCTTTCTGCTGACCCAGCTATGGTGTCAGTCTCCTCAGACAAGCCTTCTATGCTTTTGCTCCCTTCTAAGCTTCTGTCTTCTGATAAAGATAGTAGAGCAATGGCAAGGACTGGAAAGAAGGTCTATACTGCTTCTACTTTGGCCTTTAGGGCCAGCAATTGCCAGACCCACATGACCTGATCTTGGACTACACAAGCTTGCCAGGTTATTTCTAACCTCTCTGATTCTGAAGGAAAATCTTCTGTTTTACCTATTTTGGGTTCTATCTTTCAGGTGGCTTGCCACTGAAGTGCAGCTATGATGCTGCTGATGCCTCAGAGCTGCTGCCTTTAGATTGGTGGTCATGAGGTGTTACTCAGCTTTGTCTGCAGTCATTACCTGACTGCATTAAGGCAAAGTTACTGGATGCTCCTTCGGATAAGAATCTCTTTGGGATTACTGCTGCTACTACATTCAAGTCTCTTCAAGAATAAGACATAGCTTTGCAGGACCATAAACATTTTTGTGTCCCTTATCCCCAAGTTCCTGAGGAACTATCCTATTAGGTCTGCTTTTGTGCCCAGGCAGCCTTGTCAGGGCACTGAAGGCAGAAGGGCGATAGGCAAGCTCTTCCTGTGAAATCTTCAGGCACCTGTGGTTCAGAAGCAGTCTTTTCCTGATGAGCCCGCCTTTTTTTCTTTTTTTTTACATTTTGCACCCCTTAATCCCTCAGCCAGGTCTCCCTTTTACTTTGGCTCTCCCGCTGTCTTTGAAACAGGCAATTCATTACCTCAGATTCTTGAGATCGGTCCATTTGTCAGGGTTACTTCATAGGGTGGAAGTCTTCCCTTGCTTTTTTGCAAGGATTCCTAAACCTCCTCTAGAGTAGCTTCTGCATTTCCTTGGGCACTATTTCAGCCTGCCCCTCCTTCCCAAGTGGGAAAGGACTTACTCCAAAATGTTCTTGGTTCCTCAAAAGGAAGGCACTTGAGACCTACTCTGCAACTCTCCTAGCTCAACACCTTTCTCAAGGTTCCTTTTCAGATGCTGTCTTCAAACCCTGTTTCCTCTGTTGCCGCCCCAGGCTTTTCTGGTGTCCTTGGATATGAAGGATGCTTACCTTCATATTCCTATTCACCCTGCCCACCCCTTCACAAAATTGTTTCTTCCTCATTTAGTTCTCTGCTTTGCCCTTTGGCTTCTACTGCATCAAGGGAATTCACAAAATGCCTAGCTCCTGTGATTGTCCTTTGCAGGCTCCACAGCAAGACCTGTTGATTCAGGCACCTTCACCCAGTTGCAGGCTCTGGAGTTCACCAGATCTTTCCTTCAAAGTCTAGGGTTCACTACCATCTTCCAAAAGTCTGTCCAGATTCCTTCTCAGGATCATGTGCATCTGGCTGCAGGATTCAAACAGTGCCAATACTGGCTTCTCTTCCACCCCCAAAGGCTTTGTCAGCTTTGTCCTTCACAGCCTTAAGTCTTTTCTGCCTTGACCTGCCATTCCAGACAGTTTCTTTGGGCCTTAGGATTTGGGGCCTCTATTCCAGTGTTCTTTCTTGGCAGACTGCATATGCAGAAGCTTCAATGGTACCTTAACTCAGTTTGGCTTCAGCATTGTCACCCTCTGTATTTCACAGCTTTTCAATTCTCAAGTGGGAATTCAAGTGACTGATTCAGCAACTTGCCCTCAACCCAGAGCTTCCTGTGGTAATCTGAAAGTTCAAGGTCCCCCCCCTACATGAAGTCAAATATGAAAGCTCCAATTCTGGCCCTTCATGCTTGTTTTTCACCCTATGTTCCCTCCAGGTCCCCTGAAGGTTTACAAAGACACCAGAGTGATGTGGTAGGTCAACAAGCAAGAGAGCACAAAGTCTTACCCTCTTTACATGCTAACTCTTCAGGTCTGGAACCTGGCCATCAGTTATCAGCCAACTCTTTAGGTAGTGTATACTCCCTCAGAGCACAATTTTGGAGAAGGTTCATTGAGCAGGTCCAAAACACAAGCTCATGAATAGATGCTTCACAGAGACCTGTTTCTGTACATAGTCCATCAGTGGGGTATTCCACACCCTTTTTCCTTGGAAGGGTATATATTTTTCTATGCCTTCCCTCCCCTACCTCTATTTCCAAGAGTCCTGTAGAAGATTCAGATGGACCCCCCCCCCAAAAAAAAAAAAAAAAAAAAGGTACTCCTTTTTCACCAAAAAGCACTGGTTTCCCCTCTTAATGCATCTGGCCAAGGGCACCTCACAGGTTGTACTGCCCTCACAGAACAGGGGGTTACCAAACCATCCTCATTTGTCTGACACTCTGGGCGATTGGGTTTTGATCCCTTTTAGGCACCTTTTGATCCCTTTTAGGCACCTTTTGAAGACATGATCAGCGTTTTACAGGAGGGAAGAAAACCTGCAACCAGAAAGTCTTGTATGTCCAAATGGAAAAGATTTTCTGTCTGGTACCATGGGCATAGCCAGGACCCTTTTTCAGTGATAGCCCCTCTGGTTCTCTTATTTGTGGGAGTTGATGGCCAATTTGTCTGCCCTTGAATCTTGCTTTGGCATCTTGTTTTGAGGTTAGACAGTTCCTCAAAAACATCCTGCATCTTAGGTCCCCAAAGGAAACCTATTCCTCCTCCTTGGGACCTTAAATTTTGTTTTGGAAAGTTAACCCAGGATTCTTTCGAGACTGCAGTTTTAGCTTCTCTGCAACACTATACTTGCTATATGAATAGGAATATGAAGGTAAGCATCCTTCATATCCAAGGACACTAGAAAAGCCTGGGGCATCTTACTGCTTGCTCTGACTTCTGGAGGATGTCAGAGTTTCATACCCTTACAGCCATTCCTCCTTTGGTTTCACAGGGACTGGGTGCCCCTTCATA